>NC_046662.1:14034956-14059632 GCF_010883055.1 Belonocnema kinseyi | reverse complement strand
CGACACCTTCGAAATATTAGGTCCAACCAGGAGGATAAAGAAGCTAGGAAGAAAACATTCCCAAATTCTATGACTATCCTTAGCGTACCTATAACTGAACCTTAACTTACCTTAACTTAGAGTAATAAAAGCCGTGATGTTTGGTTTGTGAACCGACTTGATGTACAGTAGTGGTGGGCGATCGTGTCTTGATCGATGGTAGTGCGTGTGACTCGTCTAGGGCACGGAGGCTGGCCGGAAGGAGTATGGAAAGCCGTCGTACCCTGCTGGGTAGAGGCTTCTCACTACGAGGATGCCGATGTCTTCGCGGGCCTGGCGAGCCGTTCGTGTCCCTCCTGGACAGAGGTTACTTTACCACGACTTGTGGTGTCTTCTCGGGCATGGCGAGCCGCTCGGTGCCCTCCTGGGCAGAGGCTACTTTATCATGACTTCTGGCTGCTGTTGATCGAGGCTGGAAGCGATCCTCGGACGAGCAGGTTTCGGTCATTGGTCCGCAGGAACCCGTCAAGTCGGTCCATCGACTTGACGGTCTTCCACAGGAAGACCGGCTTGAAGGGCATCGCGGAGAGAGGCTAAGCGGTGGCGGATTCGGGTGCGCTTGCCGGGACATGAGGATTTGGTTTTTCCAGGTATACGCCTGGTTGGAGGATAAGGAGCAGGAGGAAAGAGCAAGCAGAGACAATCAGAGCTGGAAGAAAAGCTTACCGGTCCCCGAAATAAGTGTAGCTAAAGGCAATCGGAGTTGCTAAGATCTTACCGGCCTTAGAAATATAGAAAGAGGGGGCTACCGGAGATGCTAGAAGAGCTTAACGACACACAAGTGAGTAGAGGGATAGGAAAGCAGTCGAGGCGGGGCTGCAAAGAGCTTACCGACCTCTGACAAAAAAAAGAGAGCGGGCGGAGCCGCTAAGAGCTTACCGACCCTGAAATAAGTAAAGATTTGTGGCGGGCTGCTGAGAGCTTACCGACCACGAGAGAGAGAGAGAGAGGACTGAAGGATAGCAGGATTCTGGTCAAGGAGTGAGTGAGCGAGTTGGAAGATGAAGAGGACTTGCGAGAGCAAGGAGAGAGAGAGAGAGAGAGAAAGGCTACAACTGCAATTATTTTTGGAATTGGAAAGCACTTTTATTCTCAAAAAAATGGTACAAGTACCGAAAGCGACCAGGGGACTAAGGTTACTCAACTTGAAGCCCGAATAAGAGTGCGTGCGTTCGCTTGCACGTACCCGCTTTTATTTCCGCCAGCCGAGAGGCGGTCCGACCAGCGATTGGTTCGATCCTCTCGTCCTTTCGCATCGCTGATGGAGGGGCGTAGCGGCTACCCCGTCTATATCTACTCTACGCAACGTTGAGTTCGCAGTTCAACTTGGTATCTCGCGGCAAAATGGCACGTGGTGCGAAATTTGAATAAAATTCGAGCGTTGTGTAAAATAATACCTAATTCCAAGGCGAAAATACAAATTATAAAATGAACAAAATGTCTAAGTACTTAAAACTAAAGTCGGTTTAACATATAAATTATAGATACAAAATACAAAAGTAAAAATATGAAAAGTAAAATACAAGAAAATACTAAAGTAGAGAAAATATCAGAAATATGATTACATAAAAATTTGTAGGAGAAACATTAATAATACACAATGATAATAAATGTAACTTATAAAAGTAATGTTATAGAAATTTGATGAACAGAATAGGATGAAAATAAGAGTTCCCTAAGTATAAGAGCAAAAATAAAGTGAATTTAGAAGATAATTGAAATTATTTCGTGAAAGAGAATATATACAAGTCTATACTTTTCGGTGTCCTCTAACCCTGATTAATTTGAATAATTTAAAAAAAAAGAAAAAATGGAGATTTTAATATTTCGTGTGAAATACATTAGGTTGGTGAACGCTAGTCGCTTATCCGGCTAAGAGGAAGAGAGAGAGAGTGACGGGGAAGCTTTCCGTCGCACATTCGCCAGGTGTGTGTTTATGACTCTCTTCCTCCCATGCTGTTATGACTCATGGAGAGAAAGCAAGGTCGTCTGATTGCCACTCTAAAGCAATTAAACCCGGAAGGTTTTCCCAGCCTGGGTTTATGTTTTGTAAACACAAACAGGAAATAATTTCTGGCAAATTGGTTTAGAGTGGTTCTCAAACTATGGAACCATAACAAGAGTGTAGAACCATGGTTTTCTTTTGTTTGTTTCGGAAATAGAGGTTATGTTGGTGAAAAGCAAATAATAGCGAATAGAATCGACGCATGCGAGGTGTTACACTGAGGGCCTCTTATGTGTTTGCATATTGAGGATAGACTAGCGTAAATTCAATTTGGTCTACCAGTTTACACATATTGCTAACGGATCCATCTATACATACATGCAATGAGATGACATATGTATGTTATTTTATAAAGAGATGATTGCTTACAAAGTGTATCTCCAAAGGGAGGATGAACATGCAAACCTTATTAATTTTGTTAAATTTAAAACATAGATTTTTTATACATGTAATGAGTATGTAAAAATGTCTACGTGTAAGTAGATCTTTTTTTTGTATGGGGTAATACTAGAAAGTTTTATCTTTTTACGTTTGTATTTTTTCTATTTTTTTCTAAATATATTTATATAACTGTATGAGCATGGTATTGACCATTATCTTCGAGGGTAATTGGATCCTGGAGGATAAATGTTCCAGGTTTTATGCTTTTTTATGGAAAAGGGACCTTCATACGAGGGTGAATCAAATATTAACCGGAATTCTTTTTTAATATTTATTTATTTATAAAACAATACAAAAATACTATTGATTATTTTTCTACATAGTCTCCTTCACGCTCCACACATTTTTTCCAGCGGTTTTGAAGCTTGTTAATTCCTTGCTCGTAGAAACTTTGAGGTCGAGTCATCAACCAATTGCGCACGAATTCCTCAACATCTTGATCGTTGTCAAATCGCAATCCTCCAAGTGCATCTTTCATAGGCGCAAACAAATGATAGTCACAGGGTGACAAATCTGTGCTGTATGGAGTATGCTCAAGGGTTTCCCAATGCATATCCTCCAGTTTTTGTTTCGTTTCACCCGCCGTATGTGGCCTGGCATTGTCATGAAGAAGGATGACGTTTCTGATGGGGTTACCGCGTCTTTTGCTTCTGTAAGCGGCTTTTGCTGCCTCCAACAGCTGGCAGTAGTAGGCAGCGTTAACCGTACGTCGATCATGTAGGAAATCAATGAGAAACACTCCTCTGTAGTCGAAAAAGAAGGTCGCGAGGACCTTACCGGCTGAAAGACGGGTTTTGGATTTCACAGGACCGGCTTCGTCTTTCCTTCGCCATTCTTTACTCGCCATGTTGGACTCGAGAGTGTAATGATGCACCCATGTTTCATCACATGTCACGATATGCTTCAAAAAAGTCTCTCTCTCCCGCTTTACAATTTCCGAATTGTTAGGAGGTGGAATCAAATCCCTAGCATTCGTTGTTATTTGGTTAGCATAAGCCGCTCAATTAATTTTACTCCGCAGGTTATACCACCCAAATTCCAACTCCCTGCTTATTTGGTGTTGAGCGTTCTCATTCCAGAATTTCTTGGTATATTTGGCTTCGAAGGTGTTGATGTCATCGCTGTCTTTTGACATGAGATTGTACCATTCTTTGGTCATGCCCTCCAAGGAAGCCAAGACCACACAAGGCTGCTGCGTTTTACTAACGCCAACAGCATTAACGTAGGTCTCAAAATCCCTCAGATATTGCATGGGCCTTTCCTTTCCATTACCAGAAAATTTAGGAATGGCAAGGTTTTTCCATAAGGGCATTTTTCTGCATGGTATCACCTTACGTTCGAATGTATTTTTTAAATGTGATTGATTTTGCTGTAAGTCCCTTAAACGCCTTTCATTACTCATTTTATTTACAATTAAATCTCCATTGGTTAAGGGGGTCACCCCGTGTGACGGCCCGTTTTTTAAATGTTTTTTGGGAATTTTTTTTGACGAACGATAACAATATACAACTTTGAACTTTTCACTATATATTTATTCACATTTAAACAGTAAATTGTGCAAGTTTGAAACCAAAATCTTTATTATAGTACATATGGCGCAACTTCGAAGACACTTCTATAAAAAAAGTGTATCCATGGCGGGCATGATTCCGGGCGAAGGGCTTATTTGAAACCAAAAACCAAATGGCATTTTAGTCTGCGAAGCTGTGGCCGCGGCCTGAACTAGGAAATTTGAAAAATATTGAAAATTGAGTAATTGACACGATTTTGAAATTTCGGAAAATTACAAGAGAGCAAACTAAAAATATAAAGATAGAAGTAAATAAAATTTAAAGAAATTATAAAATGTTAAAATATAACAGTAAATTACGGATATAAAACTCACGAAATGAAAGAAATTAGTAGGAAAAAAAGAAAGTAATAACTGGAGCATAAAATTTACAAGATAAAAAAAGAGTCTTAAATGTAAAGTAGAGAGAATAAAAAGTAAATTACAAGTTATAAAAACTAAATTTAACTGAGAAAAATTTACAAATTTAAAAGAAGGGAAAAAGTGCACATATAAAATGTAAGAAATAAGAATATGTACAAAGAATTGAATTTTTTCCTCTAACCCTTTTAAATGAATTTTCAACTCGGTTTTATGTTTTGTAAACACGAGCGGGGAATTATCCCTGACAATAATCACGTCCGATGACAATCATGTCCTATAATAATCACGTAAGAGGTTACGATTGTATCCTCAAAATGACAATTTAATACCAGATTTTGAGGTAGAAATGATGAAAAATACTATTGCAACTTGTTGCCAGAGGTATTTTTTTACCACGCTGGATATTTTCGCTCGGAAAGATAACCTCGAGTAAGGCACAAAACCACCTCTTGCACAAGGGTGGAAAACAATTTTTTCTAAAATGTATTATTTTTGAAATATTGAACAATCTGTCTCTTTAACGATAGTCTCGCGTGTATTGGACCCACGGACATAAAACAAAAATTTAAAGTTTCGCTAGTTCCTCTACTTTTTCAATAATAATTATGATTCATATGTAATAAAATCTTCTAGGTGAAAACGCGAGTTGAAGTGATCATTAACGCGTGAGTGAAAAAAGGCGAAGAGCGTATGAGACCAACGGCTGAGCCGCCGCCAGCTAAAAAGTGTGTGTGGGGGGGGGGGGGGGGGGGGGGGGGGATACCAATCGAGCGCTTTCTCGCATTGATCGTTGTTTCTCAATATTATTTTTCAAATCGTAATCGCGATACAATAATACATTATATTTGTTGTAAATGAAAATGAAAAAATTCTTTTTGTTATTTTGTGTTAGTAGGTGACCTACTGGAATTGCAGCGTACTTATTTCCATTATTTAATAGTACTGCTTTCAGATTTTCTGTAGAAGAAATCCACGAACAGACGCCAACCCTTTGGCTTATATAAGTTTACTTCATATAAATAATGAGTCCTTCGTTATCATTACAATACACAATACCACTGTCCATTGAAAAGTACTTGATAAACTTTTCTTTTCTATTTCTGTAAACAGTAACTCTAGTGCCAGGTACAATAGTTTCCTCTTTTTAGTCTAAAATCGCAAGATCAGCTTTATCTTTTGGAAGATCAAGGTCACGTATAAAATCGTCTAATCCGTCTTGGTTAAAAAATTTAGGACTTTCATCATCTGATTCTTCCCGCGAAGAATCTTAGGATCGTCAATATCCATTGATTCGTGAGTTAATCGATCACTTTTGTTTTCAGAGTGATTTCTTGTATCAATCTTGGCTGGTTGGTGTAACACTTTTTACATCAGGGCAAAGGATTTTCTCCAAATACTTTTTAGAAAAACCTCATGTTTTGCATAAGCAAAAGTAACAATCAGTATTATGATCGTTGGGCTCACGCCAAACAGTTGGTTGAATAACAATCTGCGTCTTGGTACTTTCATCTTCCCAATTTGAGAAAATTTAATCTACAAGTATGACAAATTGAAGTTGTTACCCACGGTTTATCCAAATTTTTTATTGAAGTTCCATAACAGTTGAAGCATGACGTTTTTATCGATTCATTAATTGATCGACGGTATTTCTCCGTTTCATACTTGCGACAAACGTGACAAAACGTATTAACTTTATTAGCGCAAGGATTTCTTAAACTCATTTTTTTTTCTTATAATGAACAGTAACGTGGCAATTCTAAAACTCATTACATACACAAATCACGATTGACACGAAATTTAACAGCTAGACAGATTTTAAACACATAAAGAATTATATTACCTAAGCATCCAACCGTTAGACTGCCACTTAAACGTCATCCCTAACACGGAAAGATTTGTAGCAAAAAAATAATTTCATCACCTACGCATAACTCGTCGAATGTGACCTCGAGTGTATTGTTGCTAAGAATACCGTACACTTGTAAATCTACAATTATCACGGTGACGAGTGGACTTTGCGTATTGACGATATCACGGCGCTTGGCTCATACACATCATTCTCCGTACGCAAACTCAAGAAGACTAGAGGCAGTGGGACCAACTCAGGTGGTGGAGGTAAGTCAAAAAGCGTCGCCAGCTCAGTGAGCCAGCTAGGGATCAAAGACTGTCTGCGCCGTAGAAAGGCGCGCATAAAGCGAATGTGAACGTTAGAATGCATACAGAGTGCGCAGTAGCATTCTGCGCAGTTCATCTTCAATGGATAGCTGGCGGACGTTTTCTGACTCACAAGAATACACGCTCAGTATAGGAAGTTAGTCCTCCTGTCTCTAGTCTTCTCGCCTAAACTATACAGCAAGTTTTACATAACAAAAAAAAACACTAAGGAGGTATAAAAGAACTATCTTTCCTCATTTTAATGAAAATCATCAGATACAAATGAAGATTTTCGATGCATTTTCTGTTCCGACTATTTGCTTAACTTAAAATAAGTCGAATTTAATGTAATCATAGGAAGGAGGCTATAAGCACAAAAAAGTCCAGGTAGTTAGGTGGGCCGTTAGTAGATAATAGCTAGCTTGGTGAGTATGTGAATTTGAAAATAGATAGTTTGGTGGCTAAGGAAGTAGATAGGGAAGTAGGTAGGTGAGTGGGTTGGCAGGTATATTCCCAGGTAAGTTTGTAGGTAGGTAGAGTGGAATATGAGTGGTTAGATAGGTAATTTGAGGGGTATGGTAGGGGTGGTTTCTGGGGAAGAGGAGGATTAGGAGTTAGGTGTGTTAACTCACTTGTGGAGTGGAATTTAAATATTCAAAGAAAAACATGCGACTAGTCTCACTGTTCTCAGGTTCAGGTGGGTTCGCATGCTTGTGGTTTGTTAGGGGTGGTTTCTACCCCTAGGAAGCGGCTTCCACAGAAATGACAAGACACGGGTTCCATATTTTTTTATTGTTTCATCAATGTGCAAAGTTTGGTTCCAAACGACTGTACACTTTTTTCTTGTTATTTTGTGCGGTATCCTTTTTTCTTTTTTAAAGCCCTAAATTGTGACCGCCATATTGGATCTTCTAGGGGTTATAACAAAAGACTGATACCGCCAATAGAAATGGAACCCTCGAAAACCCCTGAGATGTTTTCAAGAAAAAATATCGTACGATCAGCAAGAGAGAATGCGTTGTTTAAAACTGAACACCTCAGCGTCAATGGGTCAGTACAGAAAAATAAAAAATTTTATTTGATTAATATTCCACAAATTTTGGGGAATTTTAGTCACATAAATTTATGGATTTTTAAGCGTAGGATATGCTTTCCATTAAATCTTGGGTCAATTTGAGCACTTTTAAATATTTCCAAAAAGTTTATGGAGATTGCCTTAAATAGTGAGTATTTTGACAAACTTTTAAGGAATGTTCCACAAATTTTGGGGAGTTTGTTTGATATTCCATACGGATGTTTGGGGAATTTTCCCTACTAAACTTCGGGGAAAATTCCCAAAATGTGTGGAAATTAGCGTCAACACAATTTTGGGGACAATTCCCCAAAAAATTTGGTAAAGTTTAAATTCTTGGGAACAATTGTATTATCTTATGGCTCCTACTAGTACCAGCTCAGGCCCAGATTAGGTTAATTCGGGTCACCTGACTAGCCCCCGAGTAATCTACCGCGACGCTACTGGTCGGAGGCTAGCCAAATGACCCGACTAGCCCCCGACTTTAAGTGGGGTCAAATGGTTGGGAACCTCGCTGGTTTCCCATTTGAATTTCTACACGGGAAACGCATGTATTTGTATATTTTAAAGTTTGTTGACTGTTAACGCAAAATTAATTTTGTAGCAATATTACAAATAAAACGTAAAACCAATAAATTTTGAACAATGTAGGTCTCGATGCTTTAGAACAGCATATATTGAACTTACTAATGTTACGAGTTCTACATAAAGAACTGCTCTCTTTGATTCTCAGTTTATCTTCAATTTTTGCGTTTTTAACTTCCTTAATCTTTTTTAGTGTTATGTCAGGTTTAGTTTTGATTTCAACCTCAGTTATCTTGATGGGTAACGCGGTTGGATAAGCTTCCATAGGATAGCGGGTGGGGGGACTCCCTGGTAAGCACCAAGTTTCCGAGTGATAAGCTAGGGTCATCCGTAGAGCTTTCAGCATATCTACACCTAAAATGCCTGCGAAGTTAAATTTTGGGACTAACCTGAACATAACATGCTTTTTGTGTTTACCGACTTTAATTCGAACTTTGTCATAATATGAAAACGTGTTTCCGTTATTTCGCCTTTATCCGAGTTTAAGAATTCTGGCGTTCCGGTATTGAGTTTTAATATCTTTGGTTCAAATACCCGCTCTTCCAGTTTCCCTGTTTACACCCGTAATATGGGAATTCTCTTTTAAGATCACCTGTTAGATGACAATTATAACAATTTTAATTATTAATTCTGTCATTCGCGTTTTTATTTGTATTATATTTTTTCTCTGGATTCGTGGTCATTTTGTCTTCTGAGTCATTGTTATTTTTAAAATGTTGTCACAGGCTTAATATGATTACATAGATAGAGAAATCAGCAAAAAAATATCAGCAGGAATAACATCACAGATTATAAATACGAATGTTTTTTCTCATTTTTTTATAAAACGAACTTAAACGCATTTTTCTTGAAATAGAATTTTAATATATGATCAACACATTTCCTTGATATCCACTGATTCGATTTAACTGAATTTTGAAGTACCAAATCGTCGATTTTGGTCCAAATTTTCGATCTCTGGTCTTTAACGGATCTTTACGTTTTGGAACTCACAGAATCCGAAAATCGTAAAATTTTATCGGTGTCTGTCTGTCTGCCTGTCTCTCTGTATATATGGTTACCTGAATGTTGTAGCTACATTAACTTTTGAAGGATTTGTCCAATTAAGTCAGCCTTTGATATAACTTCTTAAAGTTCCTAAAATGAAGGCGAAGTTCGTTAAGCAGATATTTCCAACCAAAATTACAAAATTTAGAGCATTTTTAAAATTTGAAAAAAAATGTTAATTAAAAATTGTTTGTCAAAGTTTCTTATAGATGGGTAGAAGAATTGCAAATTATCCAAATAAAATTTGTAATTTCGATGAAAATTTTTCTAAAAGATTACGAAATTTCATTTAAATTCATCACTAGATATTAAATATATTTAGAAACTATGTCAGTTAAGTTTTTCGATTAGACAAAAATTCAAAAAGTTTAGGCTTTTTCCACAATTTAAATAAAAATTTTTTATGAGTTTTAGAAATTTTTGTTACATTTTCGGATACGCGCCAAAAAAACTTGAAAATTGTCCTAATGACATTTTTAAATTCCATAAAACTTCAAAAAGTTATATGCTTTTCAACATTTTGAAAATATTCTAAAAAAAAAAAAAAAATTTTGTTTTCAAAGGTAAAGAAATATCAATCCAAATTTCTACTAGATGTAAAATATATGATTTCCGAAACTAATATCATGAAATTCTTTAATTAGACAAAAGTTACAAAAGTTAGATCATTTTAAAAAATATGCAATTTTGATTTTCTGAGAGATCCATAAGTTTAAAACGTTATTTTTAGTAGATTTTAATAAGATTTACAAATAATCTTTATGGAGTTTTTTAAGTGGACACGAATTATCGAACGCGAAGAGCGAGTTTTGTAATAAGAATGTAATCGTCAAAGCCGTAGGTGCTTTGAGAACCTTCTTAAAAAATAAATTGAAAAAAATCCAGTTACAATTTATGGTTGTAATTCCTCTGAAGTTTAAATCACGGTTTTCGATTTAATTTATAGTATACACGATATTTGAAAAAATGCAGGTAAATAGTACGCATTAAACGAACGAAAACGAGCGCGAAGCGCAAAAGCGTTACCGCGCGCCCTGCGCGCGCAATGAGAATGTGCCCGCGCAGCGGGTATATTTTTTGCATGTGTAACTATCGTCTGTAACTGAATAACCAAAATGTATGATTATTCAAGAAAGTTTTACACAATTTAGGCTGAAAAAAAATCAAAAAAATTTGTGAGACATCTCGCCAATTAAAGGAAAGGTTAATGATGTGTAACGTCGAGAACTGGGTGAAGTCAATAATTCACAACAATTTAAATATAAACGGGTTTATTATAGCAAACTTACAGCGTTGTCAGCGTCATCAAGGAGTTGAAAAAACAGTCATCGTGGACGAAAGCTGCTTACCATATGCGAGTCCGACGCTGCTGGTAAGGAAGGCGTCAGAAAGAAAATTTCGGACGAAGGTGCAGCTATATGCTCACGTCGAGAGGAAACATCCAGAAACAAGAAAAGTAGTAAAGTCATTTGTCAGGCTAAAAGTGGTTTACTAGAAGTGATTCACTTCTCCGAAGTTTCAGGAAGAGAGAACTAGAAATTGCAAAAGTGCTCATTGGTCATGGCTTCTAATATGTCGAGGTCAAAATCCTGAGTCAGTTAGCGGGCACACCATAAATTAAAAAATGTACATCCGTGATCCAGGCAATATTATGGATATGTAATGGCAATTAAATCACGGATAGTCGTTTGAGCAAAATAGTAAACAGTAAAACTGTAAACAGCAACGGCCCTTTTGGGTGCCCTTTTTTACCACAAGCATAGCGCATTTGCTTTTGAACATATTAATTGGGGCATTCCTTAGCCTTGTGACTGTTTCAGATATTTTCCTCTTTTACTCAAAAATATAATCACTTATAAATGTGCATATTCTTATCCACACTACGTATTTCTCTCTTCATTTTGTCTTTGATCTTTGGAACCGTGCTCATAAAATACGCAGCTTGTACGCATGTGGAATTTTCTCCTTTATTGATACCCTTAAGGGCATGCTCTTGAGTGACCCTGTGACCAAACTAGTTCCAAGTTATGAGCATTTTTTTTTGTGTTCACTGTGTCCACACGGATTGAGATATCGTGTTTAAAATTTGACAGATTAAATAAAAGGCACTGCAGAAAGTTTGTATACATCAATGTGTTCATAATTTTAACGAAAGTTTATTTATAATTTGATGAAATAGGATATTACCATTCGAGTCATAGCACTTTGCAGATAATGTTTGGTTTGATGCACACACGTAATCTATCATTATTTTTGGAGCATATTTAGCGATTTCTAGCGGAGAAAAAAAGAAACTTTGACCGTCAATAAAGTCGAGATCACGTGACTAAGTTCGTTCATGCAATTTTTGTGTAGAGATTGAAATAATTTTCATTTTTTTGGTCCTGACTACGTCCACATGGATTGAGATATTGTGTTCAGGATTTAGGAAGTTATACAGAAAGCACTAAAGAAGTTTGTATACATCAAAATGTTTATAATTACGAAAAAAGTTTTGTAGTAAAATACTACAGGACTAGAAAATAAACTTTTAACGTCGATAAAGTAGATGCCTGGATTTAAAAAATTGAGGAACATCTTAGAATGCGATACTCGAAAATCCGTCCAAGTCCCATCTTGAGAAATGTGCATCTTCAGAAAATAATTAAAATTTTCTAATGGTTATACATTCTTGTGAATTTTTTGTACTGGTGTGAAACAATTCTAATAATAAAAATAAAATTTCGCCCGGGGGCGAAAGACAAGGCGAGTCCGACGCTGAGTCCCGCTGGTTGGTTCACTGTCAACAATACTTATCAGACCAAAAAAATGAAAATTATTTTACACGAAAATTTCATGAACGAACTTAGTCACTTGATCTCGACTTTATCGACTTTCAACGTTTATTTTTTTCTCCGCTAGAAATCGCTAAAAATGCTCAAAAAATAATGATAGGTTACGTGTGTGCATACTTTTTTGTTGATTTGCAACGAATGTGCAAATTTTATTGCTTATATTAATTTTTTCAAGGCTTAGACGATTCAGTATAAAATTGGTGTCAGTGCTCAATATGAGGGAATAAAAAAAAATCTAAAATACATCAAACCAAAAATGATCTGCAAATTGCTATAATTCGAATGGTAATATCCTATTTCATCAATTTATAAATAAAATATCAAAGACCTTAATTCGATTGATGCAATTTTTTGACCCTGGATTCTGAAAGAGCGAAAAATTTTACGTCCAATTATGTCATGGCCTGTTTGTTGCACTGACCTCTGAAGGTCGTTTGGAGGTCATCTAGAGGTCAAATCCTTCTTTTAATCTCGCGGCTGACGTCTAAGCTAGGAACGGGTCTCGAATCAGTGGACTTTTATGTTTTTAGGGTCGCTGATCAAGATCCCGGCGGATGTGATTTCGTGAAATGATAGGTTCAGAGTCTAAAATGAGAAATTATATGAAATAATGTTTAATTTCAAGCTTGAGTGTTCAAATTCAACCGACTTTAAATTTCAGACCATGGGCCTATCATTTTACGAAATGGCATTCAACTGTTGAGCATATTCACCGTAAGGGATGACCTTAGATTTGGCTAACAGGGTCATTCTCCAGGTCAAACATAGGCCAAGATTTATTACTTACATAATATGCTATAAGAAGGGACATCGTGAATCGACATTTTTGTGCCTGCTGCTGTGGCGCCTCCACTTGGTGACAGTGGGCAACGGGTCACCGGCGAAGTCTCTGGGTGAAGGTGTTCAATTCGTCATGGCAGGCACAAGAAAAATTAGCCGTACGATACAGGGACTCGGAAACCCAGTATCGGCGATTGGTCAGGGTGAGCAAGCGGGCCCGCAATCGTCGTCACCATGCGACCGCAGCTATAATTTGCTGGAAAACTTGGTCCTTTTAGAGTATAATTCTACAAGTTCATCAGCAACCCCATGTTATCATCGATTAAACAACTTTTGCGTTGTTTGTGGGAAATATGTCCTCACGAATCAGGGGAGGCAATGTACAGATACATTGAAAGCACATTACAAAAAATGTTTTGATATAGATACCAGTAGAATGGACAATTTTTGGATTTCAAAAATATTATGCGTTACTTGCTCCCTGCGAATCACGGAAAAGAAGAAACAGATATTTGTTTCTCCTACGATCTGGCGAGAGCCAAAAAATCATGACACTGATTGCTATAACTGATTGACCAATACATCTGAGTACAATAGAAAGAATAATTCTACAATATTATATGCATCTGTTCTATCTGTGACTCATGCTGTTTTAATCAGCATTGAAGAGGTTGAAAGTGAACATCAGATATTTACTGACGAAGTCTCTTTTGAAACATAAACTAATTATGCAGACAGCAGAAAGTCATTTGAAGAATTCGAAGATCAGCAAAAAGACGAGCTAAGTGACTTCGTTCGAGATGTAGGAATTTCGAAAGAAATGTCCGAACCCGTAGCTTCTAGATTAAAAGAGAATAATTTTTTAGCTCCAGGTACTCGAATGAGTTTTTATCGTGATCGAGATCGCCCATTCCGGAAATTCTTCTCTAAAGCAAAAGGTTTGGTATATTGCATGGTAAACGTGTTCAATATGTAGCTAGTGACTGACCGAGAACAACATTATGTGAAAAAGGACTGGTCACTCAGGCAAGGATTAACTTCAGGATCTATGCACATACTGCTTTCATGTATATATTTGAGAAATTTCCCAACATTTCTGAAATGCAGATCAATGAAGGTGTTTTCGATGGCTCCCAAATAAGGGAACTGATGAATGATGATGAATTCAAAATGAGAATGACAAACAATAAGAGCAGCTCGGACTAGTTTCAAAGAAATTCAAAAAAAAATCTTGGGAAATAACAAAGTACCTGATTACAAGAATATTGCCGAAAGACTGTTCCACAATGATTACTTCCCTGAAAATCTGAGAGACTTCAGTGAGGAGCAGATTTTGAGATTTCACTAAGACTTAAAAGACCTTGAGAGAAGATATCCTACCTAAATAATCTAGTTATATAACATCTAAACTCAAATTTTGAATTAGAATTGCTTCAATACCCGCAATTTTTTGCATATCGCCGAAAACCTTTAAGAAATGAGCGGAATCAGCACAGATGCACACTCACAGGCACACATAGTCATACACGGATCCACACAAAGGCTCAGATTGTACCCACATACGCAGATAGACACGCACACACATACAAACCAGCCCACGTAAGTTAACACAGATCTACTTGCAGACACATGCAGCACACACACACACACACACACACACACACACACACACACACACACACACACACACAGCTCCTACATAAACGCCCAGATACTCACGAGTCTACACATAATACCCAAATATCCGAATAAACACACACAAACAGAATCATAGGTGTCATAAAAATGATATCGTCCGAATAACGGAGTTTGACCTTCATTTGACCTTAATATAGACGTGATGGGCTCATATGGATACAAGGATCGTGATCAGCGACCTAAAAAACATAAGGTCCATTGGTTCGAGACCCGTTCCTAACTAAGACATCAGCCGAGAGATTAAAAGAAGGATTTGACCTCTAGATGACCTCCAAACGACATTTAGAGGTTGGTTCGACAAACAGAACAAGACGTATTTATATGTAAAATTTTCTTCTCTTTCAGGATCCGGGGTCAAAAAAATTGCATTAATGTACATGCACTTGATAAATATTGGTCGTTTTGGACAATTCGAAAATTTATAGCGACGTTTTTGAGTTCGAAGTTGTGAAAACTTCGTGCTCAGTTTGGGATTTGAATTTATACGAAATGAGGTATGATTCTATATTCATCAGAAGTGGCAAAGACTTACGAAAATTACTATCCAAAAATCATCTAGATACGACCATTAATACCGGAGTAATCGCGATTTTAAAATTTTGTGTCGAATTAATGCGGCCCGTAGCAACGCGTTATCCCCTCCCCTCCCTTACCTACTAGGAAAACTCGTCTCGAGCGCTCAGGACGTTCTATTTCCCAGGGGCTCAATTCTCAGTTTTGCTATAGTTACTCATTTCTTAGAGCTTTCCTATTTATGCATCGCTATTGCGTATTTTGAAGCCTGATTTGTGATTTGATGGACCGTTGTCAAATCTTTAAAACCAATTCTGTTGCATTTGTCAAAATTTTTGTTAAATGTTGTCCCACGTTAGAACTTTTAATTTACAAAGCGTGTTGTACCATAGTTAATGATAGTGCTAGGTGGAATTTGTTTTTTTATTTCTTTTCTCTCACTCCTTAGCATTTTTCTAATACGAAAAAACTTATCTCTAAAATTGAGCAAGATCAGGTCATATAAACCCGTACCTCATAGATCATGAAGTTTACCATGGACTGCGAAATCAATGAATGTTCTAGACGTTATAAGTTTGTTTAGCAATAACAGTTGTGAAAGAATTCCATAGTTACTCGAATAATGTTGCCTTGGCCTCGAAAGCTGAGGAAATATTTCAATCAAAGTTTGTAAACGGGTATTTTCTTGATTGTAGGTGCAAACTCACAAAAAATGAAATAATGTCGACGTAATTAGATATTCAATTTAAAGTCCATGAAACTCACAAATAAAAAGTAACTTTTAGATACACGTCTGTGTGGTTGTATGTGCACCTAAATTTGCAATCATAATAGTTAAACTTTCAATAATATTTGGAATTTTCCCACGCTTTTATCACAGAAGTGTGACAAAAAATGGGGTAATTACAATACGTGTGTTGCAATTTTGAAGAATGCGACTCTTTGTCATACCAATATTGCAATTTTACTTTACAATAGGGTCAGTATATACTCAGAAAAAAATTTGGTTGATTCAACAAAAATTTGGTTGCATCAGACAAATAAATAAATTGCTATATGATCAATTACATGTTTAGTTGCTTCAAAGAAATTTTTTGATTAAGAAAGTTTGGTGAATTACAATAAATATTTCGGCTGATTCAGCCAATTATTTTGGTTGATCCAAACAAACATTTTGTTTGAATCAACAACCGTCATATCAACGGTCATACAAAATGTGTGGAAAAAGCCCTTCTTATTAATTAAAACTTTCGATAAACATGACGTGCAGCATCAGAAAACCAAACCTTCACCAAATCTGACAGAAAGGCTTTTTCCATACATTTATTTGGGGTTTTTTCATCAATGATAGATTTATAGGTTATATTGCCTGTAGCAATCTGACTACAGACCCCAGATTTTGCAATAAATTGGACACTCTGAGTGTTTCGGTGTTCGTAGAACCAATTTTTTCAAAAAATAATGAAACGACGCACGATATTTTCGACACTTTTCAGTATACAAACTGGCCACCAGCGTGGGCTGACGTAATCTGTTTCGGTGTGTTTAGTGTAGTTAATGGAAGTATTTGGTTGAATCAACCAAATTATCACGTTACTTTAACCAAATCATTTTCTAACAAATAATATATTCCGCTAAAGACAATCATCTGGTTGAATCAAATAAATAATTACTTTGAATTGACCAAACGAATTCATTGTGTTTTCTAAATATAACCAAAGGTTTATTAGATCTGACCAGATTTTTTAGTTTCAACAAGCAAAGTAGGTTAAGTAAACTGATTTGTTGAATCAACTCAATCTCTTCTGTGAGCGTGCAACAGAAGTATAAGAATCTATCCCTGGTCGTTCGATTTTGATAAAAGTTGGTAAAATTATAAGGCTGGGATTACTTTTTTTTAATTATAAATATTTCTGGAAACCATAATTGGATTTTGTTAGAAAATGGACAAATAAGAGATCCGCGAGCATGCGAGCATATACTGCTCGCGGACGATTCACTGAAATTCACGGTAAATAGAATCAATTTTTTTTTAGACTTTTATTCCGGCAAAATTGGAAAAAAAGGATAATTGTATTATAATCTTAAAATATATCATTTCTCCTCTATTGTGTCTGTTTTGATAAAAATTCAATAATGACACCCCGAAATTCAGTATGGCGTAACTTTCTTAATTTAAAAAATTTTCAAAAATCCTTGGGGCCTAAAGTTTCTTTCATTTAGTATTATAATCTTAACATCTTTTATTAAAATCGAACAATCAGGGGCGGATCTTGATATTTCTCACGTATACTAACCCTATGCCGGTATTGTAAATTTGCCTCACACTCACTTTGGCCTGTCTAGCGGATGAGTGACCCTCGATTTGTTTAGGACTATCTTCTACAACATCGCATCACATGTGTGGTAATATTTTAATAATAACGTTGGAAAACTACCATATTATATGTACGGAAACGTTATCTTACGTCGCGGAAACAAACTTGCAATACATTTAATGTAAAGTTCGAAAAGAGATTTTATATTGTGTCCATCTATGTAATATGCAAGGGGTGGAAGGATAGAGTAATTGAAAGTAAGGTAAGAAAAAAACATATGTTTTTGAAAAAAGAAGGAATGCGCATGTATGTAATCCAAGGTCATCGTACACGGGTGCACACGAGCACAAAATTTTCTCCTCCTTTCATCATGATATCTCTATTAATTCTGCTTTTTGGAATTCATACTTGAAAATAGGGAAACGATGTGCTTAGACTGGCCGTAGTTATTCTTTCCCCTCTCCTTTCTGCTTCCCCTTTCACCTTTCCACATGCTATGTCTCTCCCTGCATTCCTATATATATGCCGCATCTTCCTTTGACACGCAGGCAATCTGATAGATCCAAACACAGCCTGCGCTTCAAAACATCACCTGCTCAGCTAAATTCTGACCGATCAATGTGGGATTTTGATCTACCCCATACAAATAATTAAGGTTGGAGATAATATATATCAGAATCGTTTTTCTGATTGAAAACTTCGACCTGTAATCTTTTTTCTTCAAATGGAAATAAAATAAAGAATCCAGAATTTCTGACTAAGGTACCTATTTCTGCAAATGTGTCAACAAAAAAGTCACAACCCAATTATGCCAGTCACATTGTGCTGAATATGGGGTTTTGATCTACACTATATTGATCAAATATGGTTGGGGATAATATATATCAGGATCTTTGTTCTGATTGAAAACCTCGACCTGTAATCATTTTGATTCAAATGCATATACAATAAAGGATTCAGAATTTCTGACAAACTTAAAATGCTGATAAGGATCCTGCATCGTAAATGCAATTTCCTCTACACTCCTATCCTAATTTCTCACTTCACTAAAAATCTCCACCTAATATACTCCTGCTATGAATTGTTGAGGCACATCGTTGAAAATACATCAATACAGTGTCAGAAGAATTTAAAAGAAGTGAAATATTTTTGTGTGTTCGTGTGTGTGCGCGTGCAGCCAAAAACAAGAAAATACTATTCAGTAGTATATTACCTTGAATAGACTTCGTAAATCTTAGCTTAGTCTGAAAATTGAAAATACCCGCAAGAGCGTTCCTTCTTAATTCAAACATGGTCATTTCGACTGGTAGGATTAATGGTAAGCCGCGTTTACGCCATTAATATTATCTTTGTGACATAATGCATCTGTCGAATATAATTTAAAAAAGCTTTATTTGATTTGGAAAGTTATGGTTTAAACTTTTTTATCTTCTCGCTTCTAACCCGATCCCTTGCGTATTGTACCTTTCTTAGTTGAGATTCATTAATTATATCAACAAGGAAAACAAGTTCCTGTCGAAAATAAGTAAGAAATATACCAAATTCATATAAAATTAAAAAGAAGGCCATTCCGTGCAATATCATCGAACAAACCATCTTTGGACTTGAATTTACTTTTTCTTTGTGACCAACATTTCAGGTCAAGTTGAATATCTTTTAACGTTTCATTAACTAAATTACCCAATGGAAAAAGTAATAACTTTTTTTCAAGCGTATGGTTCAGCTATAAAAAGTAGAAGAAATATTTTATTTCACTGAATTTTGCACACATTTCGATATCTCTTAAGTGATAATTTGTCTTCTAAAAAAATTTTTAATTTTTAAACAAATTAAAAGTTCTTGAAGGGGATGTGATACTTAGAAAATTATCGATTTTACGAGTGTTAGGTTCCCTCGGCTTTTCTCCTATAATAATAAAGATGTTATCTTCAAGATCGCGCAAATGATAGCAAATATGCTGATGGACGTCCTCAGGCTTTTTTTTGTGGTTTAATTAAAAAAACTTTAGTTTTACTAAATTTGATGTGCGTGTAATTTGGGGTTATGTGTCTTATAATTCTCTTCAATAATTATTCTTATGTTCTAGCGAGAGCATCGGTACGCTACAGACCTACATTGTCGGAATGGCACAGAGCTGAAAACGATCCTAACCTCAAAATAGTGCACATGCATAAAATTTTCATTAAGCAAAATGATTTTTTTTGTTATTATCCCTAAAAAAGAGTCCGGGGACGTCCGCTGTAATATTCTATCAAGTAAATTAATTCCTTTTAATTATTTTTTAAACCTGTTTTACATTTATTCAAATATTTATAATAGTATTCTTAGAAAAAAAATTATTACTTGAAAATAATAAAATCCATCTAGGTAATCTAGGTAAACTGCATGCTTGTACAAATAGGTATTATTTCAATAATTAAAAAATTATATCATTCACTCAAAAAAAGTTCTACTTAAAGTTACTTGAAGCGCCTGCTGAAAAAATTTCTAGTTATTTCATTTCAAAATTATGGTTAATATGACTAGAAAATTCTAGTTAATGAACTCTGGTTGATTGTTTCTGGTCAATATTTCTGGTAACAGAAGTGTCGCTATCTTGTGTCGATTTCCAGATATCTGTCTTTGGTCTAATTATATGTTGATTGATATGTCAATTGACGCTTTAAGGTACAAGTCCAATTCTCGAACAATCGCGAATTGTTAATTGTATTCTCAGTTATATAAGTATCAATAATTATAGTGAACAGTGAATTCAGTTGTGTTATAAGAAGAAATTGCGCGTTATCTATCTAAACACCGGTGCCACGTGAATACTTCCAAACTAAGCACTTATTTTTCGGGTGTATTTGAAAAATATTCTCGAAAATATTAACATTGTAGACAATAAATAAAGTGCATGTTTAAGAATTTTGGTATTGACCAAGTGATCTGCATGCATATTATGTAAAATCACGAACAAAATAGTCTTAAAGAATAGTTTCAAAAACAGAGTGCACTAACAATATACTAGTTTTGCGTGCTGTACGTGAGATGACGTTTTAAAGGGAGTGTACACTTATCGGACGGAAAGTTATCGGACTTCTACTGTACATATATTCACATATAGATTATAGAGAGATGAAATATTAGCGAAGTGGAACACGGTTGCTGCACATTGTTTTCGGAACTTTTGTTTGATTATTTTCTTTGGAAAATGTAACATGAGGCCCATGCAATTGCAGAGGGGGTTAGGAAGACTCCATAAAGATAGAAGAATATCGAAATTCAATAGTCGAAAGTCGATGTCTTACAGAGTAATTTGTAATTTATCCTGTTTACGAATATCTTAAATTTGCAAAATTGATACCCCCCGAAATTTAAAATTATCAAATAAATATTATGAAATAATAATAATAAATGACACTTATTATAAAATAATATTAAATTTTACGAGTGAATGGGGTTGTGATCAATGGGGGTTCTAAGGGAAATAAAAATTTCTGTAGAACCGAAAGGTCCGCGTGAAGGGACAGAACCCGAAAGATGTCGCGGAATATCCTAGGTCGTTCGGTCGACAGCCCGGTAGCTGTCAACCGCCGATCCTAGGCGAAACGATCGAGAATGAAACACGTGATCGCGCCATGCACTATCGAAAAACCGTGATCGGATGGACCGCCAGATTTCCAGGCGGTGCCGCACATATTGCGAAAACCTGGCGGACACTCCACTTACCTGTCGGTTCCTCGGATTGAGATTCCTCCGATGTTCCTCGTTACTGTAGCAATTGTGGGGTCCTGGGTGGCCTCCGAAGCTCGTCTGGTGTATCTATCCTGAATCCTGGGTGGCTGCTGTAGATAACGTTCGATGTGCGTGGATGCTGAGGGATTAGCTCCGGTATCCGATAATTTGATCGAGTATTTTAGGAGAAAAATAATATTAGATTCCAGGGTGGCTAAAAATAAATGAAACACCGGAATTAAAAAAGAAATAAAAGTATTAATCTGGTATGAAATTAATGGTATAAACACAGGGGATCGCTCGTCGGAGCGCACGGTCCTCCGTGATCCACTGCGCTCCTCGGTCGAAGAGATACTGAGTACTGACTGGTTGCCTGCCGATCTCCCGTAGCTCTTTTAAAGCCGAGGAAACCTGCGCGCATTCCAGCGGCGGGAAGGACGGATCGAGCCCTGCCAGTCGTCGCCCCCTTCTTTCACTTACTGGAATACGGCGAGAATTTGCTGCCTTTTGTTCGCGAGAATTTAGGTCTCCTAACACGGTTGAAGCTTACGCGGAAATTGGATGGCAGTTATAAACTTGAGATCGCAACCCTCCAGCTACCGAGAATAAGTCGGTTGACTTAATTCTCGAATAGGATTGGACTTGTATCTGTCAAGTGTGGTGGAACGGAAGATGAAAGAATATGGCCGAACAAATATTTCTGCAGTGCAAAGAACTATTTTGTTTATTTCTAAGGAACGCTATGACCAAGACAATTGAATATTCACTTAACACTGTGCAATATTCGTTGAAACAGAAAAATATGTTATCAAATATTAGAAAGAGCTCTCTGACCTGAAGAGTGTTTGCTTTAATGTAAAAAAGTATAACCTAAATTCAAAATGATCATTATTACATGTAACTAAATATTACTTAGTGTTATAAACAATTTTTTTATTGAAAGACGTGATTTGTTGTTTCAACTAAACGTACCATAAATTGACGGAAATAGTTCTTTAAAATAAATAAATATTCCTTAAGAGGAATACGTATATTGACAAAAATTATTCTTAGCACCAAGTATATGCATTTACTTAAATCCTGTTTCTTACCATCAAGAAAATATTCTTCAACCGAATTAATTTCTATTTAAACCAGACCCCTGTTTTTGTCAAATGTCCACGTTTTGAGACCCCCTGAATCCGAAAAACAGGTTTTTACGAATGTGTCTGTTATGTCTGTACGTACGTATGTCGGTCTGTCTGTGAACACGATAACTTTTAAAAAAGTAATCTATTAGATTGCCCTTTGGTACACTCGTTTAGTGTCCTAAACTAAAGGTCAAGTTCGTTAGCCAGCCATTTTGGATTTGGATTTAAAAATTCTATGTACGGTTGTTCATAGTACTCAGAAACTCAAACAATTTATCCCCATGATTTCTATCTATAAAAAGAAAATTATCAGAGCTAGAGCATTTTCAAAATCCAAAAAAACAAACGGAAATGAACATTTTAAGCCAAACAACGCATGATATGAAAAAAAGCCAGGAGAAGAAAAACCTTGCTTTTTGAAAGCCCTACAGGACTACGATAACAACTTTTTCAATTTGGTCGAAAAGTTCAACATTCCAAATTTGATCGTACCAAAAATAATGAAAAATTCAAAAATTCCATTTTTTTGGTCAAACTATGCAAGATACGAAAAAAGTGAAAAAGCTCAAATTGCGCGATATAAGCTACGAAAAAAATGAGACAAAAATTGCTCATCCAGACAATTACCAGACAACAGTTGTTCTCCTAAAAAGATTTATAAATTTATTATTAATCATTTTTCTATTGGACGAGTAGATCTTCTTTTAATCGTAAAACATAAGATGAAAAATGCAAACATGAACTTTTTGGAAAAAGCACAGAAAAGACGATAGAGGACATAGGCTCCTGTATAGGACCCTATAGAGGTTTCTGTATTAGACCCTATGCAGATGCGCAGTAGTTTCTATTTAATTGTAAAAAAACAACATTAAAAATAAAAAAATTATAAAAATAAGGAAATAAGAATTAATTTTTATGTATATTATGAATTGTAATGATACATGTTTCAGAGCAGCTTAGAATACAATTTAAAGTAAAATAAGAAACAAATACAAAAATAATCATGATAAATACAATTTGCTTTTTATTTTGCAATTTTTGTAATGAGTAATCCCAGGCAGAGTTACATAAAAAATGTATTATAATTGATATAAAAGTATTGTGTATAATGTAGAAAAGTTGACATGTTGGACAAAATCGAGTGCGAAGCACGAGATACGTAATGAGAATTTGTTCGTTAAAGCCAAAAGAGCTTTAACAAAAGAGAATTCAAAATCACAAAATTAAAGTTGTCGGTCCGTTCACCTTTGATTTTAAAAGGCCTGTTCCCGAATGCGGAAAAAATGGAAAGACCAAGTGCGGAGTGCGATTGGTATCTTTTGCGTGCTGTAGGATATTGTTGACAGATTACAATACGCCAATTAGCACAAATGGTAAGTTCCGACAGTGCCTACAAGTGTGCCTACTGGCCGCTAGATGGCAATACCGGTTTCATATGTATACACCTGGTAATTCTTATTTCCCCATCTCAAAGAAATATTTATTTCAATTCATGGCACATTCATTTGAAACAATGAGTCAGTCATTTGATGTACAATGTATATTTTTTGTCTTCAATTAATATTTCTTTAATTAAAAGAAATATTTCCCTTCGACCAACAGGTCGTATTTATTTGCCTCTAATAAATGTTTCTTTTAAAATAAACAGGACTTTCACTTACTTCAGCCAAGTAAAATTCACTTGGTACAAGTAATCCTTTTTCTCAGTGTATGTTTTTTGCACTAAGAAGCAACATTTTGCTTCTATAAAATTAAATAAATATGGATTGTTTCAAAATACGATATTATTGTCTGTGGAAAATTAGTGATTTGTACCAATGATGTGATGATTAATATAAAGAAAAATGTTTTCAAATTACCGAAACATTTCTGAAATGCAAATAAATATTTATTGGTATAACCAAGTTTGTGCTAAATTTAGAGGTGTTTACGAAATAAATATTAAATGATTGCGACTATTTTGACTTTCAATATTAAAAAGTCCTCGGTTTAGAGTGAATAAATATATTACATTTTCAAACATCATATTATACAAATAAAAATGTCAAAATCTACGAGGTTTTGAACACCTACACCTATACCAAAATCTATCGCCTAGCAGTCGGGAGTCTTAACCATTGCGCTTAACCATTGCGCTA
Organism: Belonocnema kinseyi; assembly: GCF_010883055.1. Taxonomy (NCBI): domain Eukaryota; kingdom Metazoa; phylum Arthropoda; class Insecta; order Hymenoptera; family Cynipidae; genus Belonocnema; species Belonocnema kinseyi. Next base: position 14,035,228 of record NC_046662.1, on the reverse strand, counting down.
AACCCACGAATTGAAACTCGATGAAAAAACCATTCTCATAAGCTGCACCTCAAAACAGTTAAAACATCAAATTTTCCCATTGCAGACTATTTTACAAGTTTGTATAATGACAGGAAATGTAATTTTTTATGAACATTAAACATTTTTTTTAACGGATGATATTTTGTACGGCAATAATTGTGGGTCCGGATGCAATAAGGGCACATAAAATTTTTTCGTGCGAAAACGAAGTCCCCTGGAGGCTTTAGAAAAAATTTTCGAATTTTAATTTT
>NC_046662.1:14031918-14034856 GCF_010883055.1 Belonocnema kinseyi | reverse complement strand
ACGAACGATAACAGATGCTTTTAAATTACGATTTCACTTTATATTATTTGAATAAAAAAAATCAAGGTCCTCTGTCTACAAATTTAGTTAAAAAAAGAATTTTTTGTTACTAAATAAATAGTTTTGCAGTGAAAATTCTCTATATTTCTATCAAAACCTCCTACATTCACATAGAAGGTTCAAATAAGAACCATGAATTTTTTCAGATTTTTAGGAACAAGTTTTCGATTTTTTCAAGTGTCGGGTCGATTTGCCCCCCCCCCTGTGGTTAAGTGGTGCAAAAAAAGCCCTGTGGTTTGAATATTCTACGATTGGCGATCAAACATGAAACCGATCATGAATCAAACTTTTAATTTTAAAAATTTCGAAATTATATTATTCATGCAGACTTTTTCCGAAGGAACTCGCACACATCCTTACACTTCCTCAGACGCTGGGCCCAAAAACGCCAGGTTTCGAGATAGGCGGGACCAAATGTCATAGGGTCCGTGAACCCTAGAAGACTGTTTGGCACTATGCTGAGGGATCATGCCGAACTCTCTATACCTTTAATGTTTTGTAGTTTAGGACCCCCTGAACAATAATACCCATGTCTAAAGTTCGACGAAAGGATACTTTTCCGTTGGTGTTGCATCAGTAAAGACAACAATGAGAAATAGTTTGCTCAAACAAGACGAGTTTTGGTATATCATTGTACTGTTCCTTTTGACCCGCATCCGCAATATTATTCTTCATATATCTGCTTGGATACTTTACTGCTGGCTGATGGCACGCGTATCCTAAATACCATAATATGCTTGCTACATGTGCACATGATTTGACTGTCCTGGCCCCAGTTTTGCAAGTACAGCAGCACCCCAATATTTGTTAATTGTTTTGTGTGCCATCCAATTGTAGCTCTTGATCATCGGCTGCTTGAACCAAGTTATCTTTTACATAGAATATCCAAATCTGATATTTCGTTGCGCGTCTGAAATGAGAATACACTCGCACTCTGATTAAGCCCGGTTCATCGACAAGTTAGTCCAACTCCAAATTTATTTTCAATTCGCTCCCTGTCAAACTTATTTTGGGTTAAGCTCCTGCTAGATTCAGCTAATAGATTCCTACCGTCAGTTCCTTCAGATAATTCATATCCAGCCTTGGGAAATGAGGTACTTGGTGCTCATTAAGATGAATCGATCTGGCATTCCTGGTATGCAGTTTGTCAATTCTAACTCTAGCCTGGAAGACGATGGGTTCACGCGATTTTCGTAACATTGTTAAGTCTGCGGTCGCTTCAGCCATTTGTATGCAAGGACGATACTTGTTGAGGATCGCGGTAGGGCATCACGATAACCACGGTCCACAATGATATCATCGTTTTCGAATTCATTAGTAAGCATAGCAGCATCATTATTTCGAGATTCAGAAAAATAGGGCCCATGTATATCCAAAATATAGCCATCTGGAGTTACAACTAAGGCTGGTTTAATTACGTGGCGACCTTTATGAACGCAGTATGTTTGCCTGAGTGCTCTTAAATTTCTGGGTTTATGGATATATACATAAGTTCCATCTATACAGGCAATCACTTTTGGTAATTCAGGAGGCGGATTATAAAGTATATTTTCAAAGTCCGTTACATGTCTCTCTATATACTGCTTCCGTGTTATAGCCGTCAACCCTATGTTGTTGGGAAAAAACGTGTCATTAAGGATTTTCTCACAATAGAAATAATGAGACTCACATTTTGCCTACTATCATATCCAAAAATAACTTTAAAAAAGTCATCACTCAGCCCTTGGCGAAGTTTACAGAAAAACATCAAATTCTTTTTACTAATACGGCGATATACCCATCGATCTTGTACAGCATCAAGTACAGCATTGCCGCAATACGTATATAAATGCTTGAATTGCTCGTGTGTTATTGGACTGATTGAATTGAACTCTACCTCTGTAAACATTTCTTCATTATTAAAATGGGGTTAATCATTCTTCGATAATTCACTCCCGTAGGCCTTGAAAAAAATATTGCAACTGGACACCAAGCAAGTGATTAAGCCTACTGCAAAATTCTAAACCTTGCAGTAGGACGTTTGGTATAAAGCCACTCAAATCCAAATGTTCAAGGCAAGAACGAGTTGATTCCTTTACGTTCTGACGGGCGGCATAACTAAATTCCAGGTATAGCGAAATTCTTCAGCGTTCCTTTTTATAAACTTGAGTCCAATATTAAACAAACATTGCCCCAGGCGAAGAAAATAGATATACTGACAGTAGACTTCCTAGAAATTTCCCCAGGATTTTTTTGGTTTTGTGCCCACTGGGACAGTATGACGATTTTATTTCGGAAATTTCTTTACTCAAGAAATTTTCCAATTCAGCAATTTCATAGTATGGCGATTTTATTTCGGGAATTTTCTAGTTTCGAGAATTTTGAATTTCGGTAATATTATAAAAATTTGGGAATTTTCCAACGAAATGAAACCCTAGCTCTCTATTTTTGAACATGTTTGCTTACCATCTTATTCAATTATCTGATTATCAAATAATTGAATAAAACATTTTTTGTTCCAGAATGCTTTTGGAGATTAATCCGAAAAAGGAATATAAGCGGAGGGAAACAAACAGAGGACCCCAGAGTGGAAAAGTTAAAAGTCCAACATCATTGAGTTCGAATTAAATAGTATTGAAGCGACGACATGATTCATATGATGCACTGAAAAAAACAATAAACTATTTCTCATAAATCTGGATTTGGAACTCTAAGAAATATTTACTTATTTCAATGATTTCGAATCCTTAAATTGATTAATAAGGTATTTAAGTTAAATTATTCTTATATGCGCGGTTCAAATTTAGTTTCTTTTAATCAAACAAATATTTAGAAAGCTTGAAGATATATTAATTCAATTAAAAAATTATTTATTTCGTATAAGGAATTGGTACAATTG
>NC_046662.1:14027876-14031818 GCF_010883055.1 Belonocnema kinseyi | reverse complement strand
TTAAATAACAAAGTTTTTTATTTGTAAAGATAGCTTTTTATTACTGGATTTAACTTTTTTGCTGAAAATTTTTTATGGAAATTAATTTTTCTACTGAAAATTTAATTCTATCCTTGGTTGAAAATTTATATTCTTTCGTTGAATTCAGCTTTTTTTGGTTTAAACTAGAAATATTTTCGGTTGAAATATCAACACATTTGTCAAGGAAATCGCCTTCTCTTTCAAAACACGATATTATTTTTTACTTAAAATGCATTAAAACTTATTTTTCAGTGTTTTGATACAAGCCGGGGTGTGTGGTTGTCCCGACTTGATCTAAAGTAGATGCGTGGATGTGTGAGCAGGCAAGGCGAGTGGCTGATCGTTCGTGAGCGTGTGAGAGCTCGGTCGGTGAATCGTGTGGAGCCGTCAGTACCTTTCCTGAGGTAGGGCTTCTCACCACGATGGTGATGATGACTGCGATGCGTAGGTCTTCCTGGGCGTGGCGAGCCGTTCGTGCCCTCCTGGGCAGAGGCTACTGTACCACGACTTCCGACGTCTTCTCGGGCATGGCGAGCCCTTCGTGCCTTCCTGGGCAGAGGCTACTTTACCCCGGCTTAGGATTCTCGTACCTAGATCTCTCCTCGGACGGGAAGGCTCCTGTTGTTGGATTGCAGGAAAGTGTCCAGTCGATTCCCGTCGTCAGTTTGAGACTGGACCTAAAGTTGTAGGCCGCGTCTAAGCTCCCCAGCAAGGTCGCTTTGTCTGCACCGGAGGCGAGCGCAGAAGCTCGTCCTCATCTAGGATGATGACATCGTCATCATCGCTATCGTCCACACGAAAGCGCTTGCGAGGGGACGGGGTACCCGTAGGTGCCGGGCAGCCGGAGCTTCGTAACGCCCGGAGTTATCCAGGAGGCCCGAAGAAGCGGCGGAAGAAACCGAGAGCCGGATAAAGTGGACTCCGAGGGAGTCAGGAAGGAAGACTACTTACCGGACTATAGCTTTGGGAGTTTGTGTGTGGAGGAGGAGGAGGAGGGTTGAAGGTCTTCCACTGGAGGGAAGCCGGATGCCTGAAGGGCGTCTCGAAGAGCGGCCAAGTAACGGCGAACTCGGGTGTGCTTGCCGGGGCGAGGATTCTTGGATTTACCAGACATACGTCTGGTAAGGAGGAGCAAGGTAATGGAAATTGAAAATGAAAATGAGTAAAGAGAGGGCGGAACTGCTGTGAGCGTACCGACCCAGAAATGAGTGGAGTTTTAGTAAAGAGTGCGGGTGGGGCTGCAAGGGAGCGTACCGACCCTAGAGTGAGAGAGAAAGATAAAATGAGCGAAAACCGCTGTTATCGGTGACCAAATTGCGACTAATTAAATTACTGTCTTTATGCAGAATTGTACCCCTTTATCTGCTAATTTGAAAGTCGAAATGTTTGCCATTGTTGTGGCAGCATTGCATGCCATAATAGGAAGGTCTTATTTTCCACTTGTCGGTTTTTTTTGCTCTTACCCCTCCAAGTTTTGTTCGAATGTCCCAAAAAATCTCAAAATTTTAGCCAAATCGGTTAATATTTTAGGGTGGCGCAAAGACCATGAAATTTTCCATTGATTTTATATGGGAAAAAGTAAGCTCATTATAAGTTCTTTAATAAATCCCAATGCATATTATGAATTGTCATAATATAAATTTATTGACATGCTACATTTTTTAGGATAGCTAAGAAGAAAATTAAATGCAGAATAAGGAATACATTTTTGACAGAGTCGGGAGCGAAGCACGAGATACGTGAGGAGAATGTCTTCGTTAAAGCCTAAGGAGCTTTAACAAAAGAGAATTCACAATCACCAAATTATAGTTGTCGATGCTTTGACCTTTAATTTGAAAATGTCTGTTTACAAATGTGGAGTAATTACAATGTTGGAGCGCGTAGCACGAAATTATTTTATTACTAAGCGCGAATCGCGAGATCCAGCCGTCGCGCGTCATAGGCGCACTCAAATCAGCAAACTGCCCGCGTGAAGCGCTATGAGAATGTGCCCGCACAGCGGGCAGATTTTTTTATTTTTGTCATTAATTAAAGATCTAATAACCTCTAGAAAAGAAGTTCATTTCGTGACTTACCTAAAAACGAATGTTTAAACAAACTAAAAACTCAAACAGCGTTAATAAACCGCAATATTACGTAACATTCAAATTTGTCACTTTCGCTGTTATCTGATTTTAAATCGTACAATACTAAATATTTTCGAATGGATATTTTATTATTCTAAGAACTTCAAATACCAAATCAATGGACATTAATATCCCAGGACTTATTTAGGCCGTATTATGGAACGGTTTTCACACGAACGAAAAAAATATCTTCGATTACAAATGCTTGAGTAAACTGCTCAAAATAATCAAAACTACGAGAGAAAGCAAAGTTTTCCACTAATTTTCTCGGTCTTACAATCAATTTTAGATACATAGTAATAAAAGAGAAATCGTGTTTAAATTCCTATTTTCATTTTTATTGCCGTTTAGGCCTCATCTCTGGGCCTTCATCAGAACAAACATCTTGGAGGTAATTTTCGGCGTCAATCGTATTATAGTTCAAAGAGAACGTCAACATTTAAAAATTCGTAGTAAGTCGGTCCATTGTGTACAGTAAAAGTATTGGAAAACTGTAGAAATCAAAACAATCTCCCAAAATTCTCAAAAGAGTTCACATTTTAGCAATTAAAAATGCTGTGAAACAGCTAACAAATTGGCGTATAAATATCTTTTAAATTGTTCAAATAATTGCAAAATTGCTGCTTTAATAGTTTAAACAGTAATAATATACAAATTTTATTTTTGTAACTTTCGGCTCTCACCTACGCAGCGATTAATTTTATTCATCGAGTTTTCTTACCATAGAAATAGACCATAAAAAGAGGAAATTCCCACAAATGATTATGTATAAACAGGAATACGGAAAATGGGAAAAGATATAGGAGGAAAGTACTAGATTTTATAACAATGGTGTTGCAGAAGCGTTTGCAGTTTCATATTTAGGATTTTTTTTCCGACAGACTAATAACTATTAAAGCATTAGGTCTTAACTCAGTCGGTAACGTCAATGTCTAGAAGGTTCTACCACTTAGTGGACAGCTCAGTATTGATTACATACGAGTTTGAAGATGATAATTTTTGAATGCGAAAGTATTTAAGTTTAAAGAGGCCAATCGATTATTTTTGCTTCTTGAAAGGTTACGTAAGAGAAAGGTTAATAAAAATGATAAAAGACTGTAATCGTTCTGGAAAATCCTTATACATCTATACATTTTTTTAATCCCTTTTACTTCTTTACAGTCATTTAATAACTATTATTAACTTGTTTAAAATCATTTAAAACGCCACGCAGTTAGTCCGTCTATTAGCACGTAGCCATGACGTCGATCTCTGCGGCAGCGACATTGTATTGGGTGGTTGCGGCTTCTATAGCTCGTTTCGGCCATGTTTATTCTTGTAGGTGCCTTTACTCGTTTATTAGTTGATTTCGCTCGGCGAATTCCAAATGGATAAATAAGTACGGGTGATTCAACCCCTGTTTTCCCGAAATTAAAAACTGGAATATTAAGCCGTCAAGACCGTAAATGATAAACTTAATTATTCCCCAGGAGAGTATTAATTAAAGTATATTGTAGGTTCGATGTACACACGTGTATTCAAACAATATATATTTGCACAGTCCTTTAATCATCAATTCTAAGCATAGTATTCCGTAGTTTTACACAGAAAAACGCTGGTGATGAATTTGTTGCAGCTCAAATTTCATTGGGCTCCCAATGATCATTTGAGAGAGTTTTCAAGTCTCAAATGTATTCCTCTGAATGTAGGTGCCAATGTGGGCATCTAGGGGAAAGTATCATTTGGAGACTGAATTTGGCTCATGTAGAGTTGTGGAGTTCCGAACCGCGCTGTCAGCCACCTGAATACCTGGCAA
>NC_046662.1:14026775-14027776 GCF_010883055.1 Belonocnema kinseyi | reverse complement strand
TTGGGCCGATTTAAATAAAACATGGTTTGCCGTGATACAAGTGACACTTGGCCCAGTAATGTACCGTCACTGGGCCAGACTTTGGCTGATCCTCGTCAAACATGGTTCTCCGTACTAACAGTGATACTTGGTGCAATAAAGTGCCGATACTGGGCCAAGCATCGGTGGAAGATCGGCAAATATAATTAGCCAATATAGGCTGACAGCACTGGCTCAACACTGGGCCGATTAAAGTGCCGATATTGGCCCAATAACTTTAGCCGACCTTTGGCTGCCAAAATTGGACCAACACTGGGCCGTGTATTCAGCTCAGGCATTTCGCACTTGGGCAATTTCCCCCGCTCAGCCAGTGTTATAAAAACCACAGGTATCTCATATTATGAGAACCACACCGTGCAACTATGCACTTACTATTCCTGACCTGTACAATGAAAAACTTCAACACTATCGATATTTTCCTACTTAGTTATTCAATCCCCATCACTCCAGACAAACTTTACTGCTAAATACATATTTAATGAATAATAAATAGGGTTTAAAGAAATCCCTTCCAAGAACTCGACCACCATCGATTTCACAAAAAGTTCGCCTATAATCTTTAGAAGCCCAATGAAAAATGGACTATACCACGAAATTACTCTTTCTTCAAGGGCTACAAGTTCATGATAGAACTAACAGAGTGGGTCTCTTAGTTTAGCTGATACCCCTTTTTCTCATATTACGAGAATATCTCATATTCGAGTACTCTCCTCTATAACTATATAGTTAAAATAAGTAATTAATGTATCGGGTTATTGAAATTAGAATTAAGATATTATCTAGACAAGACATCATTAATTGATCGACGGTATTTCTCCATTTCATACTTACCACAAACGTGACAAAACGTATTAACTTTCTTAGCGCAAGGAGTTCTTGAACTCATTTTTTTCTTATAATGAACAGTAACGTGGAAATTCTATAACTCACTATATACAAAAATCACGATCGACACGAAATGT
>NC_046662.1:14025403-14026675 GCF_010883055.1 Belonocnema kinseyi | reverse complement strand
GCGCAAGGAGTTCTTGAACTCATTTTTTTCTTATAATGAACAGTAACGTGGAAATTCTATAACTCACTATATACAAAAATCACGATCGACACGAAATGTAACCGCTAGACAGATTTTAAATACAAAAAGAATTTTGTTACCTACGCATCCAACCATTAGTCCGCCACTCAAACGTCATCTCTAACACGGAAAGATTTGTAGCAAAAAACGAATTTCATCATCTACGCATAACACGTCATAAAAGCGTCGCCAGCTCAGTAAGCCAGCTAGGGATCGAAGACTGTCTGCGCCGTAAAACGGAGCGCACATACAGCCAATGTGAACATTAGAATGCACACAGAGTGCGCAGTAGCATTCCGCGCACTCCGTCTTCTTTTGTTTTATCAATAAGCGAAGTTTGGTTCCAAACGACTGCACGTTTTTTTGTTGGTATTTTGTGCGGGATCCTTTGTTCTTTTTTAAAGCCCTAAATTGTGGCCTGACTTCTAGGGGTTATAACAAAAAACTGAGACCGGCAATAGAAAGGGCACCCTAGAAAACCCCTGAGATAATATTTTGAAGAAAAAATATCGTACCGTAAGCAACAGAGAATGCGTTGTATAAATCTGAACACCTCAGCGTTAATAGGTTAAAACGCTAAAATAAAAATTTTCAAATTACAATATTTTGGTGAAAAATAAAGATATCCTAATAAGTTCAAGTGGGTTTAAAAGGGGAAGATTAGTACTTTCAAATTCCATATTAGCTTTTGCGGTAGACATTTTTCTTGTTTGGTTACATAACCTCAAAAACAGCTAAAAACGTGTTTTTTGCATTTTTAGGTTAGGATATCTTGAAAACCTAACGTACAGGAGCAATTTTGAGCTCGGATTCGGATTCAGCGCATCAAAATTCTTCGGAAATGTTAGGTCTGGTCTCTGGCTTTAAAATTTGTCGGCCTGTGTAATTTTTGTATACGAAAGTAAGTAAAAAATCGTAATATCGCTTTGCCTTTCAGATAGAAAAGTTATTTTTTCGAAACTATATTTGGCAGTTTCGAACGTATGCTATTTGGACAATCCGTCAAGATAAAATATAATGTGTTGTGATTAAAGTTAGGTTGCATTGTTGGGATAGTTAGTGTGGCACTTTTTGAATGTTAGAAATGTGTTAAGTGTGTTTTTCAAAAAGGTCTAAAACTCCTTTAAATCTCTAGAAAATCTTTGAATTTTTAAAAATCCCTTGAAATCTATTAAGTTTATTAAATTCTTTAAAAATAATCTTGTAAATCTT
>NC_046662.1:14024705-14025303 GCF_010883055.1 Belonocnema kinseyi | reverse complement strand
TCTAAAACTCCTTTAAATCTCTAGAAAATCTTTGAATTTTTAAAAATCCCTTGAAATCTATTAAGTTTATTAAATTCTTTAAAAATAATCTTGTAAATCTTTGATTTTTTCAAATACCTTGCAATCTTTTTAAAAGATATTTCATTTGCTTGTAAGACATTATTTAAAGTCACTAAAACTGTCTTCAAATCTGATAAAATCTGATAAAATCATTTGAAAGCTTCCAAAATTTACTTGAAATTAATTAAAATCCTGGAGATTTTCTTAAACTGCTTCTAATCTCTTGAAAATATTTCAATGACATGAGAGAATTGTAACACATATAACCTCAGAATACATTCAAAATACACTCAAAACAAAATATTTATTGTTCTAGGAAAAAAGCCAGGGTAATCTAACACTGCTAAAATCGATAATAATTCCTAAACGCCACACTTAATTATTCAAATTTAGCAAAATTGAATTTTTCTGCATTAACCTACAAAGAAAAGTGTCCGGGGACTTCCGTTAGCATGTTCTCTATTATTTCCCAGATTTTGAAAATAAAATATTTGGTTAATTATCCCGGTAATGAGGCCTATGTGAAAGGGGAATAACA
>NC_046662.1:14023604-14024695 GCF_010883055.1 Belonocnema kinseyi | reverse complement strand
TACCACCATTTAATGAATAACTGCCACGCTGTTAGTCCGACGGCGCGGCTAGCGCGTTTCCGCTACCACTAATGTGGCGGCTCGCGCTCACGTGTCCTAGACGCGGATGGCGACTATGCACCTCTCGCTCAGTTCCCCGAACTCCTGTCACATGAGGACGGGCGGTTCTGGCGGCCCCCAGCGCTCGGCGCCGTCGAGTGCGCTCAATTCTCTAGTTATTGAAGCCCCTATATTAAGAATAAATGAAGAAATTGATTTTTTACCTTAAGAAGAAAAGCTTTACGAACATGAAAAAATCTTTTCGTAAAATTTGGACTAAAATCCCTATAGTTATGTAAGCCCCTATATTAACCATAAATGAAGAAATGGCTTTTGTACCTAAAGTGCCTGTGTTTTTCTTGGAGAAAAATTCGATGCATATTTATTTTAATGAAAAGTTCGATGTAGACCAAGTCCCAAATTGGCGTGATAGACGAAGCGAGAATGCAGAAGTCCGCAGCAAAGCCGTTAGAAAAGCAATGCCGTTCAGCAGAGATAAGTTGTGACATCCCACTAGAGGTTTTCTACGTATAATACATAAACGAGGACTATGTAGCGACTATGCGACTATGCACCTCTCGCGGAGTTGCTCGAACTCCTGCCGCACGAAGACGGGCGGCTCTGTCGCGTCGGCCCGCAGCGCTCGGCGCCGTCGAGTGTGCTCGTTGGGATGTGGCTGTGCTGCACTGTTTCAAATATAGTGGCGGGAACATTCAAACTGATAAGATAAAAGCCAATTAGGTATTTTCACTTCAATAAACAGCCAACTTCACTTCGTAGATTGCTGATGGGAAAATAAGAGACCAAATGTATGCGATGCAGTTCATTTTGGCCCTATTTTGCTAAAATCTTCGTGAAAGGTAATTTTTTCTATATAAGTGTTTTTAAAAAATAGTTTTTATTTTTAATTACTATTTAATGAAGTAATAAAATAATAATAATGATCATTGATTACAAATATATTACAGAAATAAAGTTTTGTTCCATGCATTTGATCCATTTTCCCCCTCAGCTTTTAACAAAGTGAAGTTAGCTGATGGTTGAAATGAAAA
>NC_046662.1:14020620-14023504 GCF_010883055.1 Belonocnema kinseyi | reverse complement strand
GTTTGACGAGGATCAGCCAAAGTCTGGCCCAGTGACGGTACATTACTGGGCCAAGTGTCACTTGTATCACGGCAAACCATGTTTTATTTAAATCGGCCCAATGTTAAGCCAGTGCTGGCATCCTATATTGGCTATTTATATTTGCCGATTCTCCACCCATGCTTGTCTCAGAATCGGCACTTTGTTTCGCCAAGTCTCAGTTTTAGCACCTAATAAATAAATCTTACATGAAGGATATAAAAAAAATGATTGAAAAATTGTCAAAGTTCACGATGAAATTTTTCAAGTTATATAATGTTCAAAATGAAATATATGTATTCAATCTAAACAGGGCCCATTAATATTTATATTCAAAGTACTCGCAATCAATTAATATTTATTTTTTAAATATCTTTTTTGTTATATCCTTAGACCGTAGCCAGTGTTGGGCCGACAATGTCAGCCAAGCCCTGGCTGCCAAGTCAAGGCTATAGTTATCAATCCGGCAATGGGGCGACGATGGCAACCAGGTTTGGTCCAATACTGGTACCCAGTGTTGGGCCGTCAATGGCAGCGAAACCTTGGCTGCCAAGTGCAGGCCATAGTTATCATTCCGTCATTGGCGCGTTAATGGCAGCCGAGCTTCGGTAATATTTTTGCCGACTATGGGCCAATGTTGGGCCGTATGTGACTTCGCACTTGGGTGGTTACAAAAGTGTTTGTGACTGCTGCAAAAACTAAATATATCTAAATAGCAGTAAATGTATACTTCGGAAAAATAGAATGAAGTTTTTCATTAAAAATAATACTTTATTTTCCATTTTATTAGCTATTTCCTGGGGTATTTCATATTATGAGAATAGTTTGACGAGTTTGGAAGAAGCACTTTTTTACATTTTTTGTATTTTCAGCATAAAAAATTTTTTATTTGAGCGTCTTATGACAAACTAAATTTCCTTTAAAATGACCTACATTACTTTTAAATTCAGTACATAGAATTCCGACAATCACGCCAAACAAAGTTTGTATCTCATATTTGGGTACTCTCCACTATTACTAATTTTTAGTTTTAATTATGACCATTTTGTAGTCTTATATGGTATACAATTTGATTATCCTTCATTATGTGGGTGTAATATATAACTTTTCTAATAAGATAAATGACATATTTCTAAATTACCAATGCTTTAAGTTAGTCGGTATACTTATGGTAATGCACGGGTAATTAGCTCGCGGTTACTACTTTATCGATTGCTGCATATTTATCATCGGTCGTAGTTTACTACTCATGGATTACCATACAAATGATTACCTACTGCTTTTCATTTGATGTTTTTATCATTTTAGTTTTATGATTGCGGTTTAAATTTGATTTTAAATTTTGAGGATGTAACAGTCCTCCCTCCTTAGAATCTCATCGTCCCCGATGAATTTTTAAATGTCACGTATTGTGTTTTTATGTAATTTTTTCAATCAAAGTATCTTTTCATGATGTTCACAAGGCATTTCGAATTGATTTTTATCTTCCTTTTATATTATTTATTAATTTTTTATTTTATGTTTGAATTGGAAATTCACAAGCGTTAGGTTCACAAATGTTAGCCTTACGAGCACTTCGCAATTTCTTTCTTATCGACCTCTGTACTACTGTTATATTGCTTGTAGATAAGTAGGACTTTTCGCAGTTGTATATTTGTTTTAAATTTTATATATATGTATACTCAGAATTATCTTACTGCTAATATTTTACTTTTGAAGTGACGATTCAGAATATTCATTTTAACCTATTTTACCTACACTGGGTAAAATAAAGCATGAACAAGTGTTAACATGGTATACGTTTTTTGTTTTATAATACTTGATCATACTTTACCCACTACTGTTATTCAAGGAGATATTAATTTTATTACTATATTTTTTTTTGCTTACGTGTGGTAGATTTCACATTTTATGAGCCTGTAATGTATGATAGTGTTTCACTTGATTGTAGTCGGCTATCATGGCTGTTGTCGTCACGTCTGATGCTAGCCGTTCGTTCCACTGCGCGACCGTACGTCATTCAGTGATAGTATGGGCATGTAGTCAGCAATACTACGAGTCAGTTCCCAACGTTTACAAAAAACGAAAAAAACGAAAAATAAAATATTTGAAAAGTCAAAATTTTTTCATTGTTTATGACAGCATTATGTGCCAAAAGTCCCATCTTAAAGTTTCAACCCTCTAGCGTATGTGGAACCCACCCCAAATCAACCCCTAGATATAATAAAATTCGTTAAAAATACACAATTTCGAAAAGTCAAAATGTTTTTAATGATTATTGCTGCATTTAGTGCCGAAAGTGCCACCAAAAAGTTTCATCCCTCTAGTGCATGTGGAAAATACCCCAAATCAACCCCTGCACACTATAAAATTCGTTAAAAATACACAATTTCGAAAAGTGAAAATGTTTTAAATGATTAACGCTGAATTTAGTACCTAAAGTGCAACTAAAAAGTTTCATCCCTCTAGTGCATGTGGAACACACCCCAAATCAACCCCTGCACACTATAAAATTCGTTAAAAATACACAATCACGAAAAGTCAAAATGTTTTTAATGATTATTGCTGCATTTAGTGCCGAAAGTGCCACCAAAAAGTTTCATCCCTCTAGTGCATGTGGAAAATACCCCAAATCAACCCCTGCACACTATAAAATTCGTTAAAAATGCACAATTACGAAAAGTCAAAATGTTTTTAATGATTATCGCTACATTTAGAGCCAAAAGTACCACAAAAAAGTTTGATTCCTCTAGTGCATGTGGAGCACACCCCAAATCAACCCCTCCATATTATAAAATTCGTTAAAAATACACAATTTCGAAAAGTCAATATGTTTTTAATGATTATCCCTGCATTTAGAGCCAAA
>NC_046662.1:14010237-14020520 GCF_010883055.1 Belonocnema kinseyi | reverse complement strand
GTCAAAAGGTTTTTAATGATTATCGCTGCATTTTGAGCTAAAAGTACCACAAAAAAGTTTCATCCGTCTAGTGCATGTGGAACACACCCCAAATCAACCCCTCCATATTATAAAATTCGTTAAAAATATACAATTTCGAAAAGTTAATATGTTTTTAATGATTATCTCTGCATTTAGAGCCAAAAGTACCACAAAAAAGTTTTGTCCCTCTAGTGCATGTGGAACACACCCCAAATCAACCCCTCCATATTATAACATTCGTTAAAAATACGCAATTTCGAAAAGTCAAAAGGTTTTTAATGATTATCGCTGCATTTTGAGCTAAAAGTACCACAAAAAAGTTTCATCCGTCTAGTGCATGTGGAACACACCCCAAATCAACCCCTGCACACTATAAAATTCGTTAAAAATACATAATTTCGAAAAGTCAAAATGTTTTTAATGATTCTCGCTGCATTTATTGCCGAAAGTGCAGCTAAAAAGTTTCATCCCTCTAGCGCATGTTTAGTTGCACTTTCGGCATTTTTATAATATGGAGGGGTTGATTTGGGGTGTGTTCCACATGCACTAGAGAGATAAAATTTTTTGTGGTACTTTTGGCTCTAAATGCAGCGATAATCATTAAAAACATTTTGACTTTTCGAAATTGTGTATTTTTAACGAATTTTATAATACGGAGGGGTTGATTAGGGGTGTGTTCCACATGCACTAGAGGGATGAAACTTTTTAGTTGCACTTTAGGCACTAAATTCAGCGATAACATTTCAGCACATAAAACTTCTTAGGATAAATTCCTCACTTACGCCTTTTTTTTTCAAAACACATAAGTTAAAATGTTTGTTTCCTTATGCTTTACCGATATATGGTAGTTGAGCTTTTGTTCGTGTTCGCGAATTCATTATATTTAGTATCTAATAGCAATTTTATACTTGTTACTTATTTGTTTAACAACAATAATTTGCTTTTGAGGATTCTAAAATGTTGATGTAATCTTTATTCACATCATGGAATTTTTCACTGATAATAGTGTGTAAGGGTAAAATTTGAAAATGATAGGATTTCTGGGGAGGGGAGTCAGTTGATTCGTAGAAATTTAGAGTTTGCAGGTCTTCTTCGATTGCAGGTCTTTTTCCTTATCATGGAATTGGAGATTCTTTTTTTTCTGATGGAAACAGCCTTAAGGAGACCAATTACTAGGATGGCCCAGCACGCTACCATGTTGATAAATTTTTGTCTCTGCACGTCTAGCTAAGCATTGTGACTGGAAAAGTTTGAGAAATCTATTTTTCTTCCTCCTTCCCTAATTTGTTCGTTCTCCTTAATGAAAACGTAGTGTTATCTTCGTCATTGTGTTACGGTACATCAAAACACAAATGCAAACTTGGTAGCATTTATGGCTCATTTAGGGCTAATTTGGACCCGTGTTCCTAAATTTTGAGCTCTTTTAATTTTTTAAAAAAATAGTGTTTGCGCTAGCTTAACGTTAAGCTGGCCGAACATTGCTGTAAAACGTGCTAAAAATGATTTCACGGAAAATTCACCTTATACAATAATTTAGGGCTCATTTAGGGCTCTGGGAATATGATAATGAAAAATAAAAAAAATAGTCTAAACCATTTTTGTTTAAACAATTCTAGTAAAAATGAAGTAAAAAATTTTTTTCCTTTACCCTATGTTAAGGCTCACTTGGGGCTCCAAAAATATGGTATTTGAATTTTACAATAAGTTGTTTAAACAATTATTTTTTAAACAAATTCGCAACAAAAAATATTTTCTTTTCTGCTGCATAATTTCAGGCTCATTTAAGGCTTCTGAAAAATCATCGACCGAAGGTCGCGCAATCTTTCCTTTGCCCTTTTTTTTGGTTATATATGGTGTTGTGCCATCTTAGCGTTATAAAAAATACATGAACAAAACCATAAAACCCATTTTTACTCCTTGCATAATTTAGGGCTTATTTAGGGCTAATTTGGTCCCTTAGTCCCAAATTTTGGGCTCTCGTATTTTTTGCAAAAAATAGTGTTTGCTATTAGTTTAACAATAAGTTAGTTTAAGATAGCTGTAAAACGTAATAAAAATGATTTAAAAAAAAAATTCACGTGGTAGAATACATTAGGGCTCATTTAGGGTTCTGCGAATACGATAATGAAAAATGAAAAAAAATTGTTAAGTACTTTTTGTTTAAATATTCCTGTTAAAAATAAATTAAATAAAGTTTTTTTAGCCATTGTTAAGGTTTATTTAGGGTTCTCCGAATATGTTTTTTGAAGTTTAAAAAATGAGATAAACAATTTTGTACACACATATTTCTTTATAGTGCGACATCATTAAAATAATGTAGCAACTTTTCAAGAATAAAAGTTAAAAAAAAAATTAATACGAATAATAATAGTTCAAATAATTACCAAATATAAACAAATATTATTAGCGATTTCAAAAAAGAAAATATGGAATTTCTTTTTCCAGAAAGGGAACAGATTAGGGTAGATCAATTACCAAAAATTTAGAGTAGAATTTTTACACGTATGAATTTGAAAACCTTAGGCCACAATCTGAACGCATATTTTACATAAATGTAGAATTTGGCATTTTTAGCGTCAACTTTCGCTCAATTAGCCAATTTGTGAAGTTTCCGAATGCAATTTATGATTTTTCTCACCTGTATGTATTTGAGCGTTCAATGTTCAATTTTAATTAAGCAAAAGTGACCGATAGTGCTTCTAAAGCGCAGATTAGGAATTAAGTAAGTAATAAAAAAGAATATTTTTAAAATAAAATTATGTATATTTCTTTTTAAATTTATCTACAAATTCTGGCACTTAAAAATCAACTTAAGGGCATGCGACACAGTGGAATTCCTACATTACCAACCTCTTTTTTCTATTGAACAAAATTTTTTTTTGAACCATAGAACTTTTTTTGTAAATCAAATATCGAACTCAAAATTTCAGGAGAGCATTAGAAGACATTATCCTACGTTTATGTACTGCATTTGAATCGAAATTTGGCAAAAAATTTCAGAAATAATTTTTTTGTTAAATTCCGATTCAAATGCAGTACATAAACGTAGAATAATGTCTTCTTAGGCTCTCCTCAAATTTTGAGTTCGATATTTCATTTACCAAAAAAGTTCTATGGTTCACAAAAAAATTTTGTTCAATGGAAAAAAGAGGTTGGTAATGTAGGAATCCCACTGTGTCGCATGCCCTTAAAGATCTGTCATTCTTTTACGAGTCATTTTGAGTGTTTGCTATGTAAGTGCTGCACGTGCCCATCGCACCAATACTGATACTTCAGTTTACGTAAACATTGGGATCATATTCCCCCTGTCTGGGGAAATATACACTCCGATGTTTGGGTTCCGACCATTAACACGTCAAAATTAAACATTTTTGTACCACGTTATAGATATGACTTCGTCAAAAAAATTTTTTTTTGACAATTGTGCAGTCTGAATAGAGTCTCTTATTTTCGGGCTCCTCTGAAATAACCACTGCGATTTTCGGGTTCCAACCCTTAACGTCAAATATTAACATTGTTGTACCACGTAGATATGACTGTCAAAAACTAATCTTTTCGACAATTGTACAGTCTCAATAGAGTGCCTTATTTTTTGGCATCTCAAAAATACCCATTCCGATTTTTGGTCTCTAAACCTTTAACATCAAAAAATATTTCTTTTCAAGCTGCCCAAAAATGCAACTATTTAAGGGTTACCAGAACTCTGATGTCCCGGAAGTTAGATCCACAAACTAATTTTATCTACAAAATTTAAGTTGTGCTAAATTGTGCTAGACTTGTGCTCATTTGTATCGTCAATAGTTTTTTGAAAAATAAAAAATTACGGGCATAATTTTTTAAAACGTTTTTTTTGCTAGATCCGCAACGTCTTACTAAAGTAAAAAGATAGGTAGTTCTAGGCGGCTCGAAGTATACACAATTTTGTGCAAGAAATAAAAATTCCAAAAACCTTACTATTTAAAAAAAAACAAAAAACCAAAAAAATTTATTATTTTTTGAAATTCGGAAAACTAGAACTTGTGCTAGTTTGTGCTCGATAAATGCAGTCTTTATTCCCTTTAACAAAATTACGCGAGATCAATAGTTATAATACGAAAACTCAAAATGTAAACTCAAAAAACATAAAATGTCCAAAAATAGTCAAATTTCGAAAAAATACAACTTGTGCTCTACAAATGCGTAATTTTGTTAGAGGGAATAAAGACTGCATTTCTCGAGCATAACTCAGCACAAGTTTTAGTTTTTAGAAATTTAAAAAAATAATACATTTTTTCGATTTTTTTTTTTTGAAACGGTTAGATTTTTGGAATTTTAAAAAATTCATTTCTAACAATAATAATACAGCTAGCTAATGTTAAGAGTAATAGTTTGTTGCTTATGATGTTTTACAATTATTTAAAAAACTACTAATCATGTTCATAGGTAATAGGGAGAAAAGTCTACATTTTTCGAATCTTTTACACTATTTCACCTTATATTTAGTATTTTTTTATCTCAGAACGTATATCCTATATTATTGAAACAATAATAATTTGCTAACAAAAATTTTTTTGGGGTTGGAATTTCCCGTCAAATTTTTTTCGGAAAAATCATGCACCTTGAGAATAATTTTAAAAAGTTCTGTAGATTTGTTCTAATTACAGAAACAGAGTACAAAAATAAAAACTAAAAAGGGATTTAACCCCACTAACTTATCCAATATGGCGATATGGCCACATGCCGACAGCATCCACATTAAGAGTGGCAAAAACTGAATACAAAAACTCAACGTAGCTACACCCGGATCCAGTAAAAGCTCTTCAAATAATGGAGCATTCCGTATGGAACACTGCAATCCATAACATTTCTCATGATCCGTTTGGGTGTCACTTTTGGACTACTCATCAGAACCGACTTTATTTCAATTACGCTAGAAAAGTTGCATCTGATATTTCCTTGGATGCAAGCGGCGGAATGATAAAGTCTATCGAGGCTTTTGATGGAGTATCCACTGGGCCCATTTTTTTATATTTAATTGTGGTCAATGAGGAAGCTGGTCAGTATGTCGCAGTTGCGATGATTAACGCAACACACAACACGGTGGCTATTTTCCACTTCTTGAATAAGTGGGTACGTCATGGTGTCATACAAAAAATGTGAATTGTGATGGTTCGAGGGCACTGATTACAGCTATTATACGAGCATTTACTCAGTATGCCACAATCAAAGATTACACAGAAGACTGCCAGACAGGAAACCTTCCAAAATGTTATGTGAGACTGGATACCGCACAATTCCTAAAGCTTTGGTCTGATTTTTTAAGTAAGTTGACGAGTAGTAGAATAATAAAAATTGTCTACAAAGCATCAACGGCCAGCTGATGCTTTGTCGAGATTTAGAAGCTGCAAGGACTGTTCTTAAAGAAATTCTACTGGTCTCACAATCTGAAATGGATGGGTGTTTGGTTGGTACCAATCAAAAAACGGACTGTGAGGAACCGCGGAATTTTTTAAAAGGAATGCTAGATCCTCGAGATTTAGAATCTAAAACTGAAGATACCGAACCGGAAGAAAGTATACCAAGTCGTCCAGAAGACGAAAGTATTTTGGATGATGAGTATCAGAAAGATTATTCCAACTTTTGGACAACTTGGTTTACAGCAATCAACGATGGTGTGCAAAACATTATTCATTCTCAAGAAGGGGAGCACGATAATGCATACTATTTGCCTAACCTCGTTAAGCGTCTTGAGAATAACATAAAGTGGTTGCCACTTTGGTCGTGCATTTTGAGAGACCAATTTGGTTACGGCAAGATTCCAGTTTCCAGCGCACCCTGCGAATGCCAATTTAAAAATATTAAGCAGGATCTATTTCCCCACAACACTTCTCCAATGAGACCAGATGCATTTGTGGATGCATTTTTACAATATGTTTCTGGTCGATCATTGCTAACCGAAGCAAAACTCATGGAAATTGAAGAGGCTGAGGTAAATGAGTCGGAGGCCGATTCTCACTTGGATCAGGAAACATCTTTAGAAGAATTCTCAAAGGAAAACGGCACTGAGAAAGTGATGAAAGGTAAAGTAACAGTAATTAAATATCATGGTTTAATGGCGTTTTCTGATACCAGTTGTCAGAACTAAAAAGAATGCCCTTACTTTTTTTTCATTGAGTAATTCTTACGTGTAACTAAGTGCATTCCTATGTTTCGAATCAGTTCTCGAACAAAAAATATATCAAACGATTTCAAATCTTATACCCTCAGATAAAACAATTCAATTAATTACAGCTTTTTCACTCGGTCCTAATATATCAAAAGAACCAATAACGTTGGCACGCGCAGAAACTTAAACAAAACTTATATTGAATATCGTGAAACATGTAAGAATTTTTCATTAAAAAAAAATTAGATATTAATACTAGAGCTCAATCTATAAAAAAAATTGGTATTTCCATTTTTTGGAAATATACGTTGTAAGCGTTGAAAAAGCAGGAGTAGCAATTGAATATTTTTACGCATAACTTTTACGCTGTCATTTATTCATGTCTCTAATAAGCCCGAAAGCCTGTGGAAAAGAAACGCCTGATCTGTGTTTGAAGTGTTCCACTTATATCGAAAGTTCACCTCAAATTCTCGCTTCCAGAAGTGAAGAAAATTGGAGAAGCTTGACGATGAAGCACTCACAAAAAATTTTGAATGCTAGAACTTAGTCCGGCAAAACATCCCGCTACTTGGATAGGCACGATTTAGCTTATGATGTCCTGTCACATGACAAGTTAAAAGGTGTTCCTATCTCCAGAAACGGAAACGATAGAAGTTTGCAGGTAACTAAAATAAATGTCACATTTGAAGAAGTAATGTTAAAGACCATGTAATTTGCATTCGTTTCATATAAATGTAGTCCTGCCAGTCTCACGTTTGTGAAAATGTAGGGTTTCTCCATGTATTTTCATTGCGAAAATTAAAAGTGTGGGCTAAACCCCTGAACTCTGTTTAATTGAAAAAGAAATGGAACTTGCAACTGTGTGAAAAAGTAATATATTGGGACCTTGCAAAAAGTATTAATTCTGAGCGCGTGCAATGAAAATGTGATTCAAAAAAATTTATATCTTCATAAATTTGATGTTATTGTTTGTTTAAATTTTCACGTTCTGCAGGGAGAATTTTTTCAAATATTGGAGGCTTTTCATATTCAGATATTTGTGGCAATTGAAAATGACTGAAAATAGATCATTTGAAAACATACAAGCCAGTTTAAAAGAAATTAATTAATCATTAATGTTCAAGCTTGTCCAATTTTTTTCTAGTGCATTTGTATGAGTAGAAGAGCCTCAAATATCTTAAATAATTTTCCTGACGTTTCTGTAGATTTTAATAATGTTTTTGGAAAACAGGGGTCTACTAAATTTAAATTATTTCCTAAAGAACATTCATTAAAGAACTGTCAGGATTTTTTGAGACGAGGAAGACTGAGAAACATAACAAAAATAAAAACATAATAATCTCAAATCTATGAAAATGATCATTTTTCCAAACAAATTTTCATGACGCGCGCTCAGAAGGCATTAATCAATCAACACCGAATACTTTATACTTTTTTAGGGCCCCAATACATTACTTTTTCACATACTTCTAAATTCGACTTCTAAAGTTTCTAATGCATCTATTTTCCCATTCATCATAGCACCATAAGTGAAGTTCCCTCCATTAGAGTTACGCAAATTTTTTTAATAAACCTTACGTATTTTACGTATTCTGTGTTTGATTCCTTCGTTCACTGTCTGAACTAGAGTAAATAATAATTGTATAGAAATTTCAGGCTTTTAACTTCAACAAGACACTGTATTCTTTTACAAACACATGTCGATTTGATTTTATTGCGCAAACGCTTCTCGTCGCCGTTATCGACAATCCGAATGTGGAAACGTGTCTGAATGACTTGAGACGAACTGGAAATCCCACTTTGGAGTTAGTAATGCACGTAAGGAAGAATGGAACAAAGAATGCGTACCGAAAAATAGGCCTAATTTTACCCGAAATTGTAAAACAACTCGACCCGAAGAAATTTCGTGAAATTAATGGCAGCATAGATGTTGACTGCAATATGAACGTCTGTGAACTGGCTCAACGGCTCTTTACTGATGTGCCAAATGGCACATTTTCATTAATCTGGAATAGAGATTGCCCCCGGAGGGACAGAGAGTTAGCTTACACGTTCTTGCCAAACGAACTGCTTAATGAGACCTGTACAGCTCAAATCATGTATAATCATTTTATGCAGCCTAACAATTGCAACGGCAGTTGTCTCCACGGAATGACAGACAAAGTCTACGAAGCAAGCGGTATCCCGAAATTTGAAGAGAAAATTATATGGTATAAGAAGCGTCGATGAAAAAACGTTCTAAAATTTTTGACCCCTATTGGATACATAGAAACATAAAAAAGTTGAAACTCTTATTATTTTATTTAAAATAATCAGGATGATATGCCACAGGTGTTTATTTGAAACATGTTTTCTATTCCCACATTTGAAAGCAATGTTTTCAATTTTGACCAATTTAAATTTTTCCATTAATAGAGGAATTACTTACTGTTAGAAATCCCCTTTTTGACCTTTAAGCTGTACAAATTAAGAGTCAGTAGTTTGTGACATCCCATTTATTATTCATTTATTACCGATTTCGTTTTAAATCGGACAGGCTACGCATGCTGAAATCACATAATCGTTTCGAGATAAATTATGTTTTTTTTGGCAAGGGATTTTAGAAGCGAGTATTTCACCGATTAGTGAATTTTTGAAAATTAAATTTTGAGTATTAGAACTTTAAAAATTTGTGAACAGCTTTACAAAGAAAGAGTTGAATTTTTTGAAAGTGTTGCAATATCTGAATTATTCATGGTATTTGACTTTTTATTCTCGATTCTGATGGATCTTCCTTTTCACTTTCAAAGTTCGCTGGAAAATTAAAGCAAAGAACATCAACGTATGGCTTCAGTCCCACCCAAATCCCACGTTGTTAGTAGTATTCTGAAAAATTCACGGTGATGTACTTCAGTTAAAAAAAAAGAAAAAAAATTACAAAATTCTTTAAACTAATCCTTCTTCAAAATTTTGTTTTGCGAAAACGATACGAGATACAAATAGCGTCAAAATAGCACAGTTGTTGTAGTTGAAAAATCCGAAAAAAAGTTTGTCAGCACTTTTTTCGATGTTGCGTTTTTTCATAATTTTGTGGCTAAAATATTAAGAAAGTCCCGATGATTGGATTTTGGGATAAACACACCATATTTGCACCAACATAAAAAAATCTATAAAAGAGGAAATAATGGCATTTTAGAGAAATTTTAGCTTAAAAATTATCAGAAAAACCAGCGACATTTTTTTCAGTTTGTAACTTTTTTTACATTTTCCGGAAGATTTTGAAATTGAAAAAAAATATCTATTAGAATCAAGAACAAAAACTAAAATATATCGAGAACTTTAAAAGCTCTAATGCTGATCATTTAATCGAAAGAAAATTTTCGAATATTTGGTGAAATACTCGTCCTTTATAATACCACCGAAACAAGATATTTTGTCTAGAAAACGAGTATGTGAGTTTAGGGTGAAATGATTCGGTATATTCATTATAATGGGGTTTTTAACGCCTAGTTTGAAATTAATTACTTCACATGACTAATATTGCACACTTTTATCCTATTTATTTTTGTTTAAAACGAAATTGGAACTTTGGTGAAAAAACGTAATTTAAAATAAACAAATCAAGCTTCTAAAAATATTAATACATATATAGTTGCATTAACAGTTCCATTCATTTTTCTGGAACTGGAAAAACCTCACCAAAAAGTTCTTGTTACAAATGTAGCGACTAGCTTTCCGGACTTAGTTGGTACTGATAAGTACATTTTCCTGGGTGCCATAAGGTACCAGGGACAATTCCATATTCCAAGTTCTGGAGCAAGAAACGAAATGGGACACTACACAGCTGTCTGCCGGCGAAACAACGTTTGGTACGAATTTAACGACAGTACTGTAATATAGTCACAGCTTCCTCCTTCGATTAGATAAGCAGCCCTATATATTTGAGGGCTTCAGGGCCACTAGTTTAGTTCTAATCTTGACTTTACTCTGTAACCAACGAAATAAAGGCACGTGATATCTCGTTAGAGATATCTCTTATTTTTAAAAACTCATTTGAGCCTTTTTCAATATAACATTTTGGCGATCCTGCCAGGATCCACTTTTTCGAATCCTGATTCTATGGAATTATTTAAAAAAG
>NC_046662.1:14008724-14010137 GCF_010883055.1 Belonocnema kinseyi | reverse complement strand
CTGTAGCTTCGGAAACAAAGCCAATACTGTACACCGACAAGAGGCTGTTCCAATGATTAATACTACTGTTTCTATACCAAAAACAATTACACCTAGATCTTTCAAATTTTAGGTTCTTAGAGGCCAAAAACAATCCAAAAAGGGGGCTGTAATATAGTCACAGCATCCTCCTTCGATTAGATAAGCAGCCCTATATATTTGAGGGCTTCAGGGCCACTAGTTTAGTTCTAATCTTGACTTTACTCTGTAACCAACGAAATAAAGGCACGTGATATCTCGTTAGAGATATCACATATTTTTAAAAACTCATTTGAGCCTTTTTCAATATAACAGTACTGCTGACAAAAAAAAAACTCAGTTCGAAAGAGTTAGAAATGTTTTTCGGTCTCTTGATTTACATGAAAGTGGCCATAGAAAAAAGAACCACTTAATTGAAATATAAAATTAGACATCTTGCAACCCTTATGAAAGCAAACTATAATCATGAGTCGTGATGTTAAAAGGCAAGCCTGACCTTTCAGACCCGTTAAAATTCAAAACCCTTTTTTCAGTATGAGTATACGAAAAACGAAAAAGTTTGATCATTAAATGTCTTTCAGCCAAAAAAAGATAAATCCTTCAAAGCATTAAAAAATATATGCAAAGACTGGAATCTATTCCTCAAAACTGTTTTTATTTCAAATCAAAGCATTAGTGATATGAATACTCTTTTAATCGCAGTATTCATAGTTGATGATGCAATGAACAGCTGGCCAGCTAGGCCCGACTTGCATTTTTGTGTACATAAAAAATATAAACGTATCCGTGGTGAATCACAACACCCTCATTTTTTATATATTTAAACTTCACTAAAAGAAATTTAGACGAAAAAGTCCTTACTTCATGCACAACTGTTTGTAACTCGAAATTCGTGACCCGCAGGGCCTGTGAGCCATGCTAACATTATCTAGGATTAAGCTGTAAAGAAAAAAAAATCATCTACTAAAATCTTTAATTAAGAATTTGTTTAAATCATTAACGTAAGCCAACGAAAAGACTGAAATTCAGTTACTAAAGCCCTGTAATTAATACGATAACAAATATACAAAACAATTGTAGATACAGCAGATCCAAACTGTTTTTCCTTTCTTCGACCGTTTTAATTTTCAATCAGTATTTTAGCTAAATTCAGCAAATGTTCGGTCTTACGGTCAATGATAAAATCAAAATAAAAGCATCCGAAATAACATGTGAAAAACATATTTATTTCTTTTAAAAAAATCCTCAATGTTTCGACCAATACTGCGGGTCTTCATCAAGAGTCGATATAAAAATCTATAATTTAATAACAAATTGTATAACAAAGCTTGAGAATATAAGATTGAATAAATTAAGTTGATTTAAATTAGAAGAATTTAAAAAGAGGGGGGGGGG
>NC_046662.1:13995052-14008624 GCF_010883055.1 Belonocnema kinseyi | reverse complement strand
AATCTTTTTTGTTACTCAATAATTTTTCTAAAGTATTGTTATTTTTAAAATAAACGTTAATATTACATTTTTTAAGGATCTTCGTAATCTTTCAGAAAGGCCGTAAGACCGAACCGTAAGACCGAACATTTGCTGAATTTAGCTAAAATACTGATTAATACGATATTTATACTGAAAAGTTAGTGTAAGGTTGAGATGACCTTAAATTAAGGACTCCTATTAATGAGTAATACACATATTTATAATGAATTCATGTATCACCCCCCCCCCTGGCACCGGATTACAATAAACAAATGGAACAAAATAAAAAATACCGTATCGCGCGCATGTCCCAGTGTGAATAAGACAAATTCAACCTGAAATTTATTAAGGCGTACAACTTAATTTTAGGTAACGAAATATTTAAACGATATTTCAGATTGCCTTCAACTTACTTTGAGAACCGTATATTGAAAGTTTGATGCATAGTCTACTTTAGTTCAAACCAGGAACGGTCCTGTCTTATTTAAAAGTACGTGCTTTATTCAGACAGTTTGTATAATTAATTTAATTGCTTTCTGAATTCAATTCTAATCTTAATTAATGTCGAACATGATTTAAAATATTTATTTTTACCATAAATAAATAAAGAATAACCCGTTTTACTTCTTGTTCTTATTTTCCCTTAACTACATCTTATGTAAAAAAATTAAATTGTTGAAACAATTTAAAAAAATTTTCATTATCATATTTCCAGAGCCCTACATGAGCCCTAAATTATTGTATAAGGCGAATTTGCCGTAAAATAGTTTTTTGTACATTTTACAGCAATGATCGGCCAGCTTACCGTTAAGCTATTGCAAACACTATTTTTTTCAAAAAATTATAAAGCCGAAAATTAAGCACTACGGGCCCAAATTAGTCCTCAATAACGCCTGAATTATGCGAGGAGTAAAAATGGGTTTTATTGTTTTGTTCATGTATTTTTTATAACGTTAAGGTGGCACAACACCATGTATAACCAAAAAAAGGGTAAAGGAAATATCACGCGACCTTCGGCCGATGATTTTTCAGTAGCCTTAAATAAGCCTGAAATATGCAAGAGAAAAGAAAATATTTTGTTTTAGCAAATTTGTTTAAACAAAAATTGTTCAAACATTAAAAAAAATGTTTTAATTAATATATTCCTAGAGCCCTTAATCAGCTATAAACTATTCTATGAGGTGAATTTTTTGTAAAATCATTTTTATAACGTTTTACAGCAATCTTAAACCAACCTATTGTTAAGCTATTGCAAGCACTATTTTTTACAAAAAATAAAAGAGCCCAAAATTTAGGACCACGGGCCCAAATCAGTCTCAAATGAGCCCTAAATTATGCGAGGAGTAAAAAGGGGTTTAATTGTTTTCTTCATGTATTTTTTATAACGTTAAGGTGGCACAACACCATATATAAAAAAAGGGGGAAAGGAAATATCGCGCACTTCGAGGGCACACTCATTTAATGGGAATAATAGTTGTTCGACATTTGGATATTTGTATTCATGGGCCGCTTGGGCTCTTGATTTTAGAAGGGTTATCCGATCAAAAAATTCACTCACATTTTCTTCGCGATTCATCCTGATGGTTGAAATTTCGTGCAGATACCACGCATAAGTTTTACGAGGAGCAAAACGCTGTTTTAAGTGCTTTATTAAATCGGTTATAGTTGTAAAATTTTTCCCATGAATGGAATCTCTTGCTGCACCTTCGAATCGTGTTAATACAGCCTTGTGTTACTGTTTTTTCACAATTTTCTGGCACGGATGATTCCCCATTTATTATATCTTGGATAAAGTCTCTTACAGGCATATTTTTTCCATCATAAATGGGGATATTTACAACCCATTTTCGCACGGCAAAACACTCTGCCATGAATGTTATAATGGCCTCGTTAAGTGTATGGTTAACATCGCTGCTACATTGAGTTTCATTTGTATTATTAGGTATTTTGCTTTTGTTAATGATATTTGTTTTTAATAAGAAGTAATTTAAAATTGAAGGATAAAAATTAATTATCTGTAATTGGTTTTAAATGTTAATTACAGGCTTAAAATAATTAAAATGTGCAAAAGGGCTGCTCAGTTTTCAAAAGAGGATTCGAGTTACTGAATTAATTTTTTAAATTATAATATCTTGATCATAGATCAAATAATATTTTGAAGGTCAAATAGCTAAATTTTAAATAAAAACTTTGAGAGGGGTTTTAAATTTTGAAAGATGAAATGTTTAAATATCGCGAAAATTCGCGAAGGTTGTTGTGTATAATATAAATTGTCGTTTTTTCAAAACCCTTTACTTACAAGGTTAATTCTGGGTACCTGTATTATAATTTAATTACAATAGGGTTAACGATTTTTGAGGGTCACAGATTTTAAGCAGAAAAAAACTTTTTATTTTGCAATTTTGAATTTTTATATTCGTATTTATTTAAATAAAATACAGATTGATGAAGTTTAGGTGGATTTACTAACTACAATTACGCTTGATCACTGACTGATAGTTGCGTTCAGCCTAAGTATAAACAGACAGCAACGGTTAGACAATCTCACTTAAGCATGAAATGCCTGCGAATGCTAAGTTGAATTCATCCCTTTTGCTTGCTCGAAAATTCTTTAAGTGATAATATTGAAACTGCTTTTTTGTGTATAAGTGACTCGAGATAATTACTAGACTTAATTGTGGAAGATATATTATTAATTATGAGTGATTAACACATTGCCAGAATGTAGGTGAACGGTTTGATCGGTTCGTTCAGCAGAAAAAGGCAGTAAAGATTAGACACACTTGATTCGTTAAATAACGAATGTAAAGTTGTTGATTGTGTCTATTAATTGAAACTTTTAATTTTAACTTTCCTTTTCCTTAAAATTGATTGAATTTGAAAGTATTAATTCCGTTGCAGGATTTCCATTCACGAGTGATCAGTTCGTGAACGAGAGATTCTTACAATGGGGTTAAGTTATTTTTCTACACTCTTAGGAATCTAGGTTAGAAAGGGCTATTGTAAGATGTAACGAGAAAAGGGTTTAGAATTCAAAAATTTTCAACTTTTTCGGATTAATTAATTTACACATTTTCGTTACTGTTTTTACTATACTGAAATCAGATTGTGAATAGTTTCGAACAAATTTGTTGTTAAAAACCGAAAATATAATTTTCGAGGTTTTTAGGGAAACACTGAATTTAAATTTAGATTAAATGTACTGAATTTAAACGAAAAAGTGACGATCCCGGGCGAGCCTTTAATGGGATAGGTAAGGGAGGCTAAAGGGCTGATTAAGTCAGGGTGGTAAAGCCTGACTAATTATTTAATGTGGGACCGTTGTCACTCGTCAATCCTACGGGGATTGTGTGTTAAAAACTCAAAAATATGGCAATTTTCACAAGTTATTGGTACATTTATTATAATATATGAACATAAAATTAATTTACAATAAGAGAATTATAAAACATATGCTACCTTTCTGTCTTGAAAGGGGAAGAAAAGATTTATAGTGTCGATGATATCCCCGATGATTTGTAGAATAGCAACGGAATTCTACCGGGTGTTTTAGTTGATGCTCGCGAAATATTCGGAAATCAACGTATACGGCGACCGTGGGCCGAAGGGACTTAGTTTACACTTAGCACTTCGTACGATTTCACGATGGAAAATACAAGTACGCGACTTTACACAATGCGGTTCTTCGTTAAGGAATATTTCACGTTTGTCGATTTGATCGCGACTTTTTCCAAGCGGTTCGTACAATTGAAGATTCAAGTTGACAGTGTGACTGCCACGAACTAAAAGACAACCACCAGAGGTGAGTGCTGCAAAAGTAATTCTTAAATTCAAACAAATTTTTGGAAGGGAGTGTATAAAAATCATTTGATACAGAGCGAATTCCATAGAAAAAACTTAATAATGATTTACCTTGAAGTTCTCTATTGAAATATGTGAAATGTTTTTAATATAATTTTCAAAAAGATCATGGGCTTTTTTCTGAATGAAATCCTATATTCAAATGTTTCCATATAGTTTATTACATGGGGGAAAAATTATTTTATTTTTTTATACTTTGGCAACAACTGCGGGTTTTGGTTTGTTGGTTAGCTAACCCATTACAGCTTTAAAATATGCTTATAACAGCTCAAATTTACTTTCTTCACAAATTATCTGCAAAAACATAGTGATATTTTATTTGATGAATACATACTCTGGAATAATTCCCATTGTTATTACACAGTTTGAAAAATATTTCAACCACTAATTTCCTTTTTCACTTGTCAAACATTTTTCAAATATTCGAAAACATTGCGAGCGCAGGCGCGAAACTATTCATCCATGCGCCTGCGCCCTTACCTCTTTCATTAGAAGTTAGCCTTCAGT
The DNA here is from genome assembly GCF_010883055.1 of Belonocnema kinseyi. Classification (NCBI taxonomy): domain Eukaryota; kingdom Metazoa; phylum Arthropoda; class Insecta; order Hymenoptera; family Cynipidae; genus Belonocnema; species Belonocnema kinseyi. The sequence continues at coordinate 14,004,235 of NC_046662.1, read as the reverse complement.
ATGAAGTAGAACGTGCATTCTGTTTCCTTTTTCAAATTTAAATTTAAAAAGTGTGGTTAAAAATTTTGGAGTTTGTTTCAATTATTGATGATCTTCTTTATTTTAAATATGATACCATTTTTAATATCAGCAACAGAAGTAAAAGTTTATATAATTTTAACTTTTAATTTTACTTCTTATTTTAGTATATCATTCGTTTTGTATTTAATATTTTAAATTTTGCCCTAATTTTACAGTGTTTATATTTTCTACAGGCAAAATTCGAGATGAAATTAAATTTTCAAGAACATTATTTAATAATTAAAAACATTGACTTCTGTTTTTATAAATATGAGGATTTATTTTTTGACACTAGACTGATGTTTTTCCTGATGAGGAGAGCATTTGACTCTCGAAACGTCGACAATGAAAATTGAATAAAGGATCTTCTCAATATCATTTTGGTCATTTATCTGGTCTGAAGTATGTCATACTATACATCTAACTATATTTATAAGGAATAATAATGTAAAAAATTATTTCTTCGTACCTTTGCTTGTGAATATCTTCATGTGATGCTGATATTTCCACGTTGTTGACAATCGATTCAGTAGAAACAACATTTTCACCATGGACTGAAGGACAAGTTTGTGCTTCATCTAAAACATCAGACCTTCTTATTATGTCAACTGCAACAATTGGCTCGCCATAAATATTTTTGTGGATTTCTTTGTAGTGACCGATAAAGTTAGACAAATGTCGAACATCCATCTTCTTCAAATTCATTGTTGCGCATCTTGTAGCCAATTTTTTTCGTAGTTCGTAGACTTTCAAAATGTTTGTGTATGCGGCACTACACACATCGGCAGTGTTCCTAATTAGCCTACATGCATCTACCGCCCTAACAGCATTTTTGTCCCTGCAAGGCAATGCAAAAAAACACGGATGCTTCTCTGTGAGACCAGCTTCTTCACGATGAGCTTTTAATAATAGCATCGCAACCATCGTCTTTTTGGGAAGAAGATATGGCGCTGGGCGACTTAATTTTCCTCTAATTAGTAATCTCATAAAATTATTAGCAGTTTCTTTTTTTCCGGACATAAATCATGAAATAAATCTTCATTTTTTGTCAGCATCGTTGGATTTTCAAAATCCGGCATCTGAATGAGCTGCATTTCTCTCCTTCGTCTGAGATTGAATACTATTAGATGAAGCAACACCATTTCTGATAAACGTAGCCTCGAATTTAAAGCGAATTGCTCCTTTAATTCAGAATAAGCCAAGTCTCTTTCTCGGATTATAAAAGAAGTCAATGCCCGAATGTCCTCTATGGAAGGAAGTTCTACGCGCTTTGTTCGTCTCTGCTTTTCGTCGTCTCTGCTACTTTCTTGTTAACTTCGACTTCAAATAGCGCATTAAATACAAGCATAAAGTCGTCCAAAGTTTCCTTTTTAGTTTTCTCATTCGATATGATGTACTCGGCCCTTAGTATTTCACTGCATTTTTCTAATGCTGTTCCAATAGCTGAGGTATTGTACGGTCTCTTGTACGTCTGCGTTTCACCACCAAATTCTGCAATTGTATTCACGGCAGAAAGAATCTGCTCGAATAAAGTAGCATGGAATGCTGATGCTAGATCAACCACATTTTTTTCTCCTTTCTTTAACGCGATCAAAAAACGTCCCAGAAGATGCAATTGGGCGAAAATAAAGTTGTCTTGATGAATTAACTTGTGTCAAAGACGGAGTAAATTTCCATATAATATGATCAGCCGATCATATCGTATTGTCGCCGAAACTTCACATTCGCTCTTCAAAATGGGAATTATTCGATTCCTCATTTTATTGCTTGCATCCGCATGAACTCTTTGAAGTTTGCGCCTTGATTCCTGTAGAAGGGTCCTACTATTTGTGGGTCTTCCAGCACACTTTAGATAGTGGTGACGAAGATTTGATTTGCAATAAAATCCATCACAATTAAGAAAATGTACGAAATCCCCAGCATCCTTATTTTTTCCATTTTGCACTCGCCTCACTGTCAACAAGTTCCCTGTATTGTAAAACGGGTCGCGGTTATATAAACTGTCTCATTTTTTTATCTTTTTGACGCACAATGTCAATAGCTTTTCTGCTTTCAGATGATTTCTTGGGAAACTGAAGCAAATTCTTAACCAGCGTCTCTTCTTTGTGGACAGTTTCTAGATGTCGCCCCATCTCCGAATACATTCCGTAGCAGTAATAGCAGAAATGCCTTTTTCCCTTGCATTTAGAACCTTGTGATAGTTCACTTTTAAGCCAGCTTCTGAAATCGCTGGCTGACCAGGAGTGGTATACGAGGAAGAAAAACTTGTATTCTTTCCACTCAAATTTTGTTCTTTTCCTTTGTCCTGGACGTCCTGTGAAACTTCGTTGCCTTCCAGAGCTTTATCATCATCATCTTTGGAATATTCCTTCTGTGGAATATAGCTTCGATACTGTATCAAATCATCTATCTCTTAATCGTCTTCAAATTCGGTGGGAGGATTTTTTGAACCATCATATTCAGGGTCTGGATCACCAGACTATGGTGAAGCATCACCAGAGGTTTCTTGAAAAAATTCTATTCCCTCTAATATTATAAAGGATTTATCCGCGTTTTCCCTAAAGTTAACGAAAATATAACGTTTGCAATTTCCTCTTATTTTGTAGATACTTCTAAATCAAGAGCTGTTAAATTAAAAAACTGTTCGATCTGGACATCTCCATTAATCATAGTACAATTTCCTAAGCTCTTTTTGGATATTCGAAGGCATAGTGAAAAAGACTGTGAAAGCTCTTCAGTATCAACTGTTGCATCTATAACGTAGATTATGAAATTTTGAAAAAAGGTTCAACCTTGCGTTTAAAAAATTTATAAACGAGTTAGAATTTTATAATATAACAATACTTTTGTTTCAACTTTTTGATTTTCAGTGAAAATCGTTTGCTGGAGTTATTTTCTGTTTAGACTGATAATAAAAATCATCTGTTTATCATAAATTTAATAAATATTTATATTAGGGAAGGAAATAATGCATTTTCAATTAATTAGGAGAAATATATACTTACGGGTGTTTCAAGCGACCAATTCCTAAATCCTGTGGTTGCTTTAACGGCATTTAGTTCTTTCCACAGCTTATAATTAAAATAGCGTTATAATCCCTTTTCACTTTATAATTCTTTTATAATCCCTTTTTTAAAGTCGGTTTGGGATTTTGAACCTGGAGTACTTTATCAAATAATCAAAAAAAAAGTGTGGGAAACGAAGAGTGACGTTTATAGTGTTGCTGTATTAGTCGAAATATTTATAACATTTTTCTCCCGAACGGCTCAACCGTTATTAACGAATGTGACGTCAAAATGTTTATTTTTGAATGTCTAATAATTAAATATGCTTTTGAATTTACAAAAATGAATTTGTTAATACAAATATCACTTGTTTAAATAGTTTTTGTCCTTTTCTTTTAATAAATAGTAAAGAATTGCATCGTATATCTTCCAGCGTTTCATTTCAAAAGGAATGTAGAACAACGTGCGTTGCAAAAACTTTTATGAGTAGAAAAAATGTCAATTTGTTTATTAGCAAATGAAATTTTTAAGAAGTAATTCATTTTCCTCAGTTCAAAAGCATATCTCTATAATAGACATTCACAAAAAAATGTTAGCGTCACAGTTGTTAATATTCGTTTAGCCGTTTACGAAGAAAATGTTAGTTATTTTGAAACATAATTTTCTTGTTATTAGCTTTTAGAGAAATAATTGTTTCGCCGCCTAATCTTAAGAAAATATCTTTTAACATGAAAGCAATGAAAAGATCACCTCAGCAACTTAAAAACAACAATTCAAATTTCTAAGTAGCTCACTTAAAAAAATTTAACCTCTACTAAAAATTTAAGGTCGAAAAAAATACTGGTAAGCTGAAAATTCCAAAATGTCATTTAAAAACATATACGAGCCAAGGAAACCTTTTCTTTCTAATTAATAGAAATTTATCTGATTAGTAATACTTTTGGTATAAGTTTTTACTCTTCGGTGAAAAGTATTTGTTGGAGTTAGTTTCGGTTTATTTTCATAGCAACAATTCCGAGACTTCTCATTAAAAATTGGTCTTTATCACACTACTATAATTATTTTTCTGCCTTTATTTTTGGTATTATAAACAATCTGTGTAGTTGGCTCACTTAGTAAATTGATACCGAAGATAATTACTAAATTCCTATACTTATTTGATATCTGTCGCACTATAAATCAATCAATAATATATGCACCTTAAATTTAAATTGATGATTGATGATTAAGATTTGTTTAAATATGATGTATAATTAAAACTTTAACAGTGACCATTTTTGTAAATTCGAGTAAGCTTAATAGATATTTAGAAGTTTTTAAAAGATTCTAACTTGATTTAATACTTAACAAGATTTTAAAAGATTTTAAGCAAATTTTAATTTTTTGAAAGTTACAAAATCAATTTTTAATCCCATTCAAGGATTCTGAAAGGTTTCAAGATAATAACAAAAATTGCTTGAAATTCCTGGGGAAATTTTAAATAATGTTTCATTTTGACAAAAAATAATTTTTAAAGAATATTTGAAATGATAAAAAGAAGAAAATTTTTAATAAATAGATAAAAATAAAACAAATATTAACTTATAAAAATTTGAATAAGTTTAAGAGATATATCAAAGTTTTGAGATGAATGAAAAGTACTAATTTAAAATTTAGGAGGATTTTCAAAATTATAGATTTTTGAAGGTCTTAAACACAACATTTAGAAGATTTATGAGCATTTTAAAAGGCTTTAAGGAATTTCCCAAGTAGTTAAAAACGAATCTGCAAGATTTAAAGGCAGTTTTTTTAGCCTTAAGGGCATGTGAAACAGCTAAATTCCTATATTACCGACCACAGTTTTTCAGTACACTGAATGTTTTTTTGAACCTAAGAACTTTTTTTGTAAATAAAATATCGAGCTGAAACTTGGGGAAATGTTTTAGAGTACAATAAAGTACGTTTAGGTACTGCATTTTGGTAGGAACTTCACTGAAAATTATTTCATCTTTTTTCTGAACCTCAACATTTTTTGAACGTTCGAACTATTTTTTTACATAAAATATCGGTCTCAAACTTTGAGAAATCCAAGAGCCGAAAGAAAACTACGTTTAAGTACAAAGCTTAATAATAAAAGATGTAAAAAAATATGTTTCAACAATCAATTCCAACGGCATCAGCCGGTAACGTTGTACACGAAAATACGAAACCTGGCGGCCACTAGACGAGGCTCTAGAGGGTTCGTATTTTCGTGTACAACGTTACCGGTTGATGCCGTTGGAATTGATTGCTGAAATATATTTTTTTACATCTATTATTATTAAGCAATGTACTTAAACGTAGTTTTCTTTCGGCTCTTGCATTTCTCAAAGTTTGAGACCGATATTTTATGTATAAAAAAAGTTCGAACGTTAAAAAAATGTTGAGGTTCAGAAAAAAGATGAAATAATTTTCAGTGAAGTTCCTACCAAAATGCAGTACCTAAACGTACTTTATTGGGCTCTAATACATTTCCCAAAGTTTCAGCTCGATATTTTATTTACAAAAAAGTTCTTAGGTTCAAAAAAATATTCAGTGAACTGATCAAGTGAGTAATTGAATATGAGAGACCTGATTGATATATTCTTAAATCTTCGAACAACTCAAAGGAGTTTGCAATTTTTATTTGTTGCAGTTTAACAGCATTTAATGTAAAATTTTGCACTTTTGATGTGTTAGAAGATTCTATTTTATACGCCTAAATTATTTAGCGTTTGAAGAAACAAATTTTAAGCATTGATTTCAAAATTCAAAAGGGTTCCTCTTTGAGGATTTTAATTTGAAGTTTAGTGTTTATAACTTCAAATGAAAACATTTTCAGCTCCAAGCATTTCAATCTTCTAATTGCAATGACCGTTAGAAATTGTTGTGTGCTGGAAAAACACCGGGAAATGACCAGGAATTATTTTCCTGAAATAAAACGGCCACTTTGCTATTGGTTAAAAAATTAAGGCGAATTTTTCATATGTACAGTTTATAATAGTCAAAAATAATAATACACACTTGATGCTGGCTGCGCACACCCAAGTTCCATTTAAATGTGAATACTGTTTTTATTTATTTGAAAAAGTACTTAATTTTTTAACAAATTGCGTTACTTTATTATATATTTACATTTTATTTAATTGTAGTTATTGTTTATTGCTTAAAATATTTTTAAACAGATCTTGAAAAATAATATAACAAGGTTAATTACATATACTGTACAATTTTTTGTTTTGTTTCACAAAAATTCGTAAAATTGGAATTTTCAATGAAAAGTATTTAAAATTTGATAATGTCTTCAAAAAGAAAGAAGACTTGTGTTTTTTTCCCTCGCTTAATACAAAGGGATACTTCAATTCAGATAAATAGAGTAATAAATAAACTGTAGAAATCAGGAATCGTGTCCACAAAACTTTATCATAAAACCCTTGGAATTGGACTTGTAATTTCATAATTAAGAACGATGGAATTTATTCAAACTTTATGCAGATGCAAATCCAAATTTTTTTTGTTTGCAACTATTGTAACCCGGTCGCCACTAACACTTCTGTATGCACTAATAGGTCCCAGAGGTTACTCTGCAAAAGATAAAAAAGTCCTCTGATTACGAATATCTTCGGTAGGTTTTAGAAAACTGGTTCAATTCTTTCTGAAACAATTTTTTCAACCATTTTATCATTCATTAACACAAGAAATTTACAAAACTATTTTTAGCACGGCTGAAAAAAAACTAAGACCTTTTTGCGAACTGCTTCATTAAAAATGCATTTTTTTCGTTGGTGAATCATCATTTTGGGTAAAACACATTTTTTTTAATTTAACTGTCAGTTCCAAGGTAGTTGTAGTTTTTTTTTTACTGAAATTTTAAATATTCTATGTTTGGCTTAACTTTCATCTTCTCCAGTTGAAAAGTTCTGCATTTTATTGAAACTTTGTCTTTTGTGGAAGATAATTAATCTTCTTGGTACATTGTTAATCTTTTTGGTATAAAATTCATTTTATACCATATATTTTTTTTTTATAATTTTTATTATTTTAAAGAAGGACTATTTTTATGAAATGATTCTTCTATGCATTCTTTTCTCATCCTAACCGCATACATTTTCAAATAATAATAATTATTATTACTATTATTATTATTATTATTCGTGTGATGCGAAAAAATGACAAATATATTGCACTTTTACATTCTAGCTGAAACAAATTAAAGAAGCAGAAAATACAATTGTCAGTTTCAAATCGCACATTGTTTTTCATGGGAGGAGTATTTCGAGATTCCTTTTCATTGTCCCATTTTCGTGGAAGGAGCTCCCGAAGGTACCTCGGACGAAATTCTTGTTAGCCGACAACTACCTATTTCTAAGGATTTTATGTCAACATTTTGCGGCTGGGAGAGCTTTTAAAACGACAGTTTATTTATTGCTGCATTGACCTGAATTAAGGTGTTCCCTTGTACTCAGCAGGGGTCCAAATAACATCTGTCTTCTTTAGCTTCCAAGAACTTAGCAAATTGTAATTATGTTTCCTTCTTCATTTTAATTTGAGGGAAATTTCAGAAAAAATTACAGCCTACGTTATTGGTTATCTAACAAAAAATATGTTACTAAAAGGATGTTGGAAGAATTTTTCAAAGTAGAATCTGTTAGACCATCCATTCTACAGAAATTTTTTTGTTACGAAAAAAAATAATTCTCAATTTTCACAACTTTTTCATTATTAATTTAACTTCTTGCAATTTCATAACAAATTTTTTAAGATTTATGCTATTAGCTGTTGTGATGCGGTGAAATAATACCTTTAAAATGAGCCCACGAACATTGAAAAATGTTGATTATTTTCGAAGTTATTATACATTTTTGAAAACATGTTAATTTATAACATTTTTGCAATATGTACTTATAAAATAGATAAATTGGCTTGATTTTGGGCTTTGATATAATTAAAATGAAGAAAACTTAATCAGTCGTCAATAAAGCGGGTACGAAAACCTTTAGAGCCCATTGCAGATAAGTGCAAAGTGGGTACTGTTTCTTCCCAAAGGTTTTACTTTTGTCCAACTTTTATTTCCGAAAAAATAATAAATATTACAGTGAATCATTCTTTACAGAATCTCATTCTTTTTTGTAAATATACTTTTCTTCAATCATTCGGAAAGGCATACAATTGATTATACGTTTATCATTTCACAAATTTTTAAGACCAAATATTGATTATTCTAGAAAAAAATCCGTCGGAACCTACAACTGGTAAAATCAATACTAATTCCTAAGCGCTATGCAAATTCATCAGATTTGGCTAAATTAAAACTTTTTTGAATTAACCTAAAAAAAAGTGTGTGGGGACGTCCGCTAGCATGGTCGCTATCACGTCTCAAACTTTAAAGATAAGATATTGATTATTAAAGAAAAAAAGCCGTCAGAACCTAAAACTGTAAAATCGATAATTTTCCAAGTATCACATGCCCTTAACAAGAAAATTTTTACTTAAAGGTTTCAAATTATGCATCACACAAGATTATAATTTTCTAATTCTCTATAACTGAGTAACCAAATATTTTACCTCAAATCAATTTATACAACATAAAAAAAAACTATGTCACGGACCAGCGAAACATATCCTCAACAAATCCACAAAAGTTACCGTTGCTTATACCGAGTTCTCACACATAATTACTGCACGGAGAAAACTGGATACTAGCAGTAAGTATCTGGATACTAAGCCGTAAGATATCTGTAACTCAACTATAGGACAACGATCTAGATACTTAGATTTAATATCCGCAGATATTAAGTCTTTAATATTAGTAGATATTAAGTCTTTAATATCCAAGATACTTATTCTAAATATGGGAGATACTTATTATAAATGTCTTCGATGTTTATTCTAAGTATATATGATGTTAAAGCAAGAAGCGAAAAATTTGAAAAAAAGATCTTTGATATTACTGTTAAGTATCTCAGGTGTTAAATTTAAATATTTCAGATATTACAGTGAAGTATCTAACATGCTACTATTTATTATATATGATGTTGAAGAGTAATATCCAGTGACTATTACTAATAATTATATGGAATACTAAGATTTATTAGGAAATAAATTATTAATCTGAATGAGT
>NC_046662.1:13986342-13994952 GCF_010883055.1 Belonocnema kinseyi | reverse complement strand
ACTAAAAGACCCACCAGAGTGTCGAGTGCAGTGGTTCTTAAGGCGCGTGCATTTATAGAAGGAAAAAGCCAGCCATAGCCGAGATCTCGGCTATGGCTGGCTCTGATGTGTCTTTTAATAATACATAAGAGCAAGAGAAAAACGAAAACCCAAACATATTTTACCCGCAATCAAGAAAGAAACATTGATAAAAGTTTATTTGTGCATAATTCAACATAAAAAAATAAAAAAAAACTGCTATATAAAGCAGCTTAGAACCGAAAAATGATTGTAAAAGTTCAATTAGAACGAGAAAATCTTATAATTGTATTCAATTTTCTCAATAATAATAATATAAATCAAATCCAACTGACTACGATAAATTTGCTAAATACGTATTTTTATTATTGGTATTAAAAAATGTAAAACAGTGGCGTTCTCCGTTTTGAATGACATTTTTGTTCAACCTAAACTTGCTTCAGGATCACCGTGGCAAGGCGATTTATTCAGATTTATAAAGAATAATAAGCACACAAATGTAGGTTTGAAATATTTAGATTAAAAAGTGATCGTGAATTATTTTTTATTTTAGTTGAATTTACAATACAATTTGTTATTTAAATTATAATACAATCTTATTTTACGCAGTCCGTATTGACGTATATTTTTCCATTATAATGTTTTTGCATAAGTACAGGATGGTACTTGTGCAAATCAATTTGCTTAACAAACTGACCTTCATCACACTTCACAGCCTCATAAGCGAAACAATTTTTGTAGCATAATATTGTTTTATACATATCACAAGAAAATATCACATTGTCTGTTCAATGATAAACTGAAATTTCGGTGATTTTTGCAAACATCAGGAGCTTATCGATAACACTAATTTCAACCGTAGAAAGTAGACAGCATTTTTAGTAAAAAATTATAAGATTTCGAAGAACTTTAAAAAATATATATCTCGTAGAATCTGCGGTAAGCTGGCGGTGTTCACTATAGTATGTTCTGTCAGATTGTTTTTAAATTATCAGTATTTCCAACAAAAATTATTAAACAATGAAGACCATGTACCATTTTTTAACAAAAATGTAGATTGCCTCAGTGTGTTTCGCCTGATATCGGTATCTTTAAACAAAAATAATTAAATTTAACTCCAATGGTTTTTAATTTACAATAATAGAATGTACAAGTTTACAAAATTTGGAATTATGTCTGTGCTTTTAGTGGGAAATTGGTATTTTAAATTAAATATGTTGGGCGTTTCCACCAGAAATCGGTATTTTTAGTTACACAATAATGAGATGAGACAATAATGACATTTGTTAGTTATTTTGGAGTGTTTAACCTCAGGTAGATATTTTAAACGCAAAATCATTTTAATTAAATGTAATTAATTTTGTTTAAAATTCATAAATTTACAATCTTAACCAATTTCAGATTATGTCTGTGTTTTTAGTTGGAAATTTATATTATTATTCAAAAATCTTTAGACATTAAATAGGGTTGATTTCTTTCTGAGTTATGTAATAAAGAGAAGAAGAAAACAAGAAAGAAAAACTCGAAGAAAAAAAAAATAAGAAAAGGTTCATTCTTTTCCAAACTAGTGACATTTTAGAGAAAGAAAACGAAAACAAGAATCAACAAAGAACACAAGAGAAGAAATACAAGAAGAAAAATATACAGTATTTTCCAAGCTATAAGCGTTCTTCAAAAAGGTGTAAATTGTGCTATTAAGAAGAAAAGTGTAAAATTTTAAAGAATAGTTCATTAAGAGCAAAAAAATTTAATGTTGATTATTTTCCGAATTATTGACATTGAAGAAGTAGAATAAAACAAGAAACAACAATGAAAACAAAGAAGAATTGTAAAAAATTAGTTATTTTTCGAGTTATTGGCATTTTGAAAAAAGCTTAATTTTACCTTAATTACGAGAAGAAGACAAGGAATGAAAAAGGTTAATTATTTTATAAGCTATCATCATTGAAGTAAAAGAAGAAAGCTAAAGACTACAAATAAGAAGAGAAATATTAATTATTTTTGGAGCAATTAAAGGTTATGTTAACTTTTTCGCATGAAATCAGTTATTTCAAACAAAAATCATTAAATTTGAAACATGATTAACTATTTATAACAATTTATCCTTAGGTTATGGCAATGTTTCTCATCGATAATTATTGGTATTAGAAAAAGATTAGATTTTAAATAACAGTTAGAATTGTATGATTCCTGGTTATTTTGGTGTAGTTAACCTCCGATCGATATTTCAAAATCAAAATCATTTAAATTAAATGGAATTAATTTCTTTTAAAATTCTCAAATTTACAATCTTAACCAATTCCAGATTATGTTAGTGTTTTTAGTTGGAAATTTACGTTTTTATTCAAAAATCATTAGGCTTCAGACATGCTTACGGATTCTTACCTTAAAAATGAGTGTGAAAACTTTAAAACCAGTTAAATATTTTCAGAGATATTGATACTTTTCAAAAGCTTAAAAATTAGAAGAATTTTGCAAAGATTAAAATAAGGTTGATTACTTTGTGAATTATTCGAATTAAAAATGAAGAAAAAATAGAAATCAGAAAATGTTAATCATTTTCCGATCATGTTAATTTTTTCGCATAAAATCTGTTATTTCAAACAAAAATCATTATATTTGGAACAATATGAAAACAACTGATTATCACGTTATGTTAGTGTTTTTCAAAAACTAAACTGTTGAAAAATAATGAGAATTAAACATCACTTTTCAGTTTTTGAGAACTCAAAAACAAATCGAATTTGGGGTTAAAAAGAAGTGTTAAAAATGTAATATTCACAACACTTAACATGCGTATTTAATCAATAAATATATCAAACTACCCAGCAATTTTATAACCTCGATTTTTCGAAAATAATATAATAATAAGACAATTTTTTGTTGTAGTGCTAATTTTTTATTTTAATTGAAAAATTGTGAGAAATAAAAAAGCAATAATCACACTGCATTTGTTTTCTATTTGAGATAAGGAGCAGAAATTAAAATATACCAAACTTACAATCGGAAAGATCGGTGGCTCTTCATAGTTACTCACATCGCTTCCAAAAGGCTGATCATTTCATATCAGAAGTGGTTTCAAAATGCTGTTCGATCTCGATAAAAATTGATTAGGTTCTGGACATTTCGGAACCTCAGAGGTGGCTTCCGGTTCCACGCTTCCAAAGTCAGTCCCTTTTTTTGCCTCTTACGTATTGGTGCGTAGTCCAGTAAACTTTTTTTAAAACTATCTTCATTTGAGTTCATCTTTAGGATTAGAGAACCTGGAAAAGAAATAAACTAATGTTGTACGACAATTTATTTGAAAATTAAAGCCTTTTTTTATTCAGAGGTTATGTTTCCTTAGTTATGAATTTTAAAGAAATGTAAGAAGAAGATCCATACTCACTGAAAACACATTTGCATGGCTCACGCTTCACGCACTTTAAACACGCCATAAATTCCATTTGACAAATCTGATCAACAATTTTATACGATTTAAAAAGTACACGAAAACGTCGTTTTAAAATTCCTTTTACTTCTTCGGATGTCTTCCGACAAGAAGATGAAATACTTGCGACGTGGCGTCCAAATGTTGGCAAAGTTTTCCTTGCGCTTAGGTTATACAGTTTTATCTAAAAGGCCACGGCTTTACTTTCTTTACTCACGATTACTGTGTCCAGTAAAAGTCTACTATTCTCCAAGGAAATTAGTTACTCGGCTAACGGCAACACTAGACTGGATAGCGTCCTGCTGCTCTCAGCCTTCCCTCTTCCATAAGTCCCGCCAGAATTGACTTGCCGTCAGGTGCTGCCTTCTTTATCTCCACTACCGAGTGTTACTTCAGTGTACGGGACTGGATGTCCTGGTGGAATGCTGGTTCGATGTTTCCTGGCAAGATGGCTACGCCGGTTTATTTTGAAATGTGCCGAACTGAGTATAGTTCCACACGTCGTAAATGAATTTGCGAAATTAAACTCGAGCCGGAAAGAAATCAGTACACGGACCCATCGTGTGTATGTAGTGGCTTTCGTGATAAGAGGTGCAACGGCACTGGTTGTAGTGTGCAGTGGCGAGGTTGAGTGCGGTGATTTCTGTGTTTGAAGCGGGTGTTTATTTTGCAGGAACTCCTGGTTTAACATTTAACCAAGTAGTCGAATGCAATTACCAAATTAAAGTTGTAGATATTTTAACCTTTCATTTTGAAAAGTCTGTGCACGACTTTGGGCGATATATAAAGACCGAGCGCGAGATGCATATATTACTATGAACAAAATTTTATCGCTAACGATTCTGCTAAATAATGTATAGAACCTGCTTGATTTTAAGTGAATTCTATCTCATTCTAAATACTTTCTATAATATTATTCTTGGATCGGATATTAATTTAGTTGAAAACAATTTCAATCTGTATAAAGTCTCTTATAATTTATATTAATAATTTTCGTACCGACAGATTATTTAACATAATTACATATACGTCACTGAACAAATAATTTGTAAACAACTTTTTCGATTGAAAACTGTTTCATTAATTAAAAAAAACGTTTTCGACTACATTGGTATTGTTTTCTCATAAATTGTACTTCGTTAAAATAAAATAATGTTTTAAGATTACTGCAAGATTGATCAATAGTTCTTAATAAAATGAAACAAAATTTAAATTTAAAAATAAGTAATTTTCATTTTTTATTAGTTCGCAACTAAGATACTAATAAGAAAAATAATGCTTCCAATTGTAAAAATGTGTACCTACAAGATTTTGTGTACTTTTCACAGATTTAATAAAACTCCCTGATGAAGGCCACAATTGTCTGGCGAAACGTTTGAAACAACTTAATTAGTTTCAATTCACCTGACCCTAAAGCCAACAACTTACATCAACAACTTCTGCAAAATTCTGTTATTTATTTTAAAAAAATTTCTTTAATAGAAAATTAATATTTGCGATTGAAAATTAATTTTTTTTGTTAAAACTTCTACTATTTGGTGTCAAAATAATCTGTTTTGGTTAAAATTTTTAATAACCTGTACAAAATTTCATTTTTTTATTGAATATGAACTTTTATAAACTAAAAACTGAATTATTCTAATTTTGTTTTATATTTTTTATTTTTTATTGAAACATGATCGTTTTTAGTTATAAATAGAATTATTTGTTTGATATTTCCCATATTTTGTTAAAAATTTGTGTTTTTTATTAGAAATATAAAACTTCTCCCTCGCAAATTCATCTTTTTCATTGAGAATTTAACTATTTTGTAGTAAGTTCCTTTTTAGTTGGTCAAAAAATAATTTCTCGTCGACCATTGGGTGATAATGAAAGTGCCCGTGAATACCTATAGTATGTGTGCATATAAAATATTGGAAGCCTATGTATTTTATGCAGCTGTTTTGTGGTGAAGGTGAAGTGCAAGGAGTTTAATGGTACTTTTCTGCTATTGAGTAAAGTTATAGTGTAGCATTGGAGTATTTTTAGTTGTAAGTTAATGTTTTAGTTATAATTTTCATTCAGTATAAATATTAACATTAAGTATTATTCCTGTAAAGCATAACATTTGTTATAAAATTCCAATTCTGATATAAAATGCTGTAGCAACCTGTCGAGATTTGAAGGTTAATATTACATTTTGCAATTCAAGAGCGAACTTCTCGCAGTTAAAAAAATTATCAAAAAGAAGTAGGATGAAAACATAAAAAGTTATTTTTTATTTTAATTCTCATTAAAATAGTTTCTGTTCTTTCACCAAAAATTTTATAAATTTGAATGAAATTTTTGTGAAATTTGTATGAAAAATTTTACTAATTTTCAATTTATTTCAAACATGGAGTATTTTTTCGTATTAAGAAAAATGAGTAAAAGCTTAACTTTCGTAAAGTTTTTGTAGTAGATTTTCGTAACTTTTCACATAAAAAAATAGTGTTTTATAGATTTTTGTAGATATAGGGATGATTCACATGAAATTGGCAAAAATTATCTAATTCTGCGACCAGCAGTTCGCTCTTGTATTCTCAAATTAATTCCTAACCTCAAAATCTCCAAAAGTTGATATTGCATTTTACACCAGCAATGGACTTTAATAACAAAGCTTAGAACAAATTCCATGCTTCATAGGAATATCACTTAATGTTAATGTTTATATTAATAATAAGTAATAGCCATTGACTTGTAATTAAAAATATATTAACCCTACCAATATAAATCTCAGAGTATATGCTAAAGATTCTCAAGGCTCTGAGTATTCGATCATAAATAATAAGCAGAGGCCCTGTATTGCGACGGTACGGGTGGCAAGGTAATCTCAACAGTGATCCAAAAATACTTGCGCATGTTCGAAATATGCGGCGCTTATTGACTATAGTTCGCTTACGTATTTCAAAATAAAGTACAGACGCGCACCGTAGCCAATGGACGTCACTAAAATCCAAGCACGCGCAGACCAAGTCAGCTCCGTTGGCATAAATGACTTCAGATACTCGAACAAAAAATCTTGAAACGTTGTATTACTGTCTAACTCACGGGGCCTCGTGCCGCACGCGTCTAGCTAATCAAAGAACGAGCAATCGTGACAATTTTTTCAATATTTTCCAATGCTGTCTTAACACACTGACACCTCGTGTCTCACGCGTGTAGCAATGAAAATCGACTATTGTGACAATCGAAATCGACAATTTCGTTCAGAGATTTTACATTTAATACATAAACGACGACTATTTTGCGACTATGCGTCTATGCACCGCTCGCGATGTTGCCCGAAGTCCTTGGTCGTTGGGATGTGGCTGTGCTGCACCCTCTGTAATTAAGAGTGGTTTCGGTGAAGCCAGCCACATGCTGCCGTAGATGTGGCGCGAGATTTGACAGATTTGCTCTGCGGTTCCTTCACAAATGTATAAGCGTTCCTGTATTGCATGAGGGGAGATCGGAACGATCACTCTACACGCTGGGATGGACTTAATTGGTATCACAGTTGAATAATAGCCGGCTGGTGCCAATAGGAGAGTGAATGGGAAATCTGGCGACTTACTTGTTGTTAGGCTGCAGAAGATCCTCAGTAGCACATCCGAGTCAGAACTCCTGGCGTCGGTGCTGTTAGAAGACTGATGCGGTGTGGCTGGCCGTGGCCTCACAGGCGTCGGTAGCGGCGACGATGGTGATTTCTGCATTTTCTTTGATCGGCGGAAATCCACTGAAGATTCGGGGGCTTGTGCACCGAGTAGCGTGAGAAGCGGCAGCAGCGGCGACCGGGGTGGCGCCTGTAAACCCCGCGGGTGGGATGGTGAGTCCCCGAAAACTACCACGGGGTCCACATACGTGATCGAATCCGCGAAATATCGCTGAGTGATATTCAACGACAGGAAGCGATAATGTGGATCCCTAAAGAAGGCTGGGATCCGCAGCAGTATCGGCTCTCGTGGTTGCGAGGGCCGTTGGTGGCGCGGATCATTTGTTCCTTCACGAACTCGCCGTAAACCCAGAAGAGCATACTCTACTTCTGGATGCAAAGTGGGTGCTGCAGGACTGTATTCCTGCGGTTTGACGTCTTCGTTCTCGATCACCGCGGTGACGGCGTTGTATTTGGAAGGTTGCGCCTTTTCTGGCCCGTTTCGCCCGCGTTTCTTCTGGTAGGCGCTTTTCCTTGGCTATTAGTCAAGCTCGCTCGGCGGCGACAGCTTCCTGGCGTCGATCGTTAGCGGAAAATCCAGCTACCCACATCACCTGTTCCCGGCGTTGTTAGATGCGATAAAATGCAGTCCGCCCGGCCGTTTTCTCGGCAACGTTGACTCTACTACCTGACGGCGCGGCTGGCGCGTTTCTGCTGCCACTAATGTGGCGGCCCACGCTCACGTGTCCTAGACGCGGGTGGCGACTATGCACCTCTCGCGGAGTTCTCCGAACTCCTGCTGCACGAAGATGGGCGGCTCGCAGCGCTCGGCACCGTCGAGTGCGCTGAGATCCCTAGTTATTCAAGCCCCTATATTAACAATATATGAAGAAATGGATTTTATACCTTATGAAGCAAAGCTTTACAAACTTGGAAAAATCTTTTCGTAAAATGTTGACTGAAATTCCTATAGTTATTCAAGCTTCTGTATTAGCAATAAATGAAGAAATGGATTCTGTACCTTAAAAAGCAAAGCTTTACGAACTGTGAAATTTTTTTCGTAAAATTGTGACGTAATAGTATTAATAATTAATACATATCAGTATTTTAGCTAAATTCAGCAAATGTTCGGTCTTACGGTCAATGATAAAATCAAAATAAAAGCATCCGAAATAACATGTGAAAAACATATTTATTTCTTTTAAAAAAATCCTCAACGTTTCGACCAACACTGCGGGTCTTTATCAAGAGTCGATATAAAAATCTATAATTTAATAACAAATTGTATGAGCGTAAGCGTTCTAATAATTAGTGTCGTAAAAAGGATATCGGTTTTAACAAAAAAAAATTTTAAAAAGTTATTATATTAAAACATACCTGAGTCAAAAAATAAACAAAAAAATTTGAGTGAAGCCTCTAAGATATTGGAGAGGCTCCAAAATTTATGAAAAATGTCACATAATTGGAACGATGTTTACAGACGGACGATACAAGACTGACTGTTATGAAA
>NC_046662.1:13982736-13986242 GCF_010883055.1 Belonocnema kinseyi | reverse complement strand
TAAGAAATTCACTTAAAAAATTTAATATCAATGTTTATTTTAAAAACACTAATACATTAGATAATTATTTGTCAAGAAGAAAGGACGTCGATTCCATTGAAAGTTTATCTGGTGTTATTTATTTAATTAAATGTAAATGTTGTAATAAAGCTTATATAGGTGAAACTGACAGGAGATTAAAAACTGGAATTGCTCAACACAAAAGAGATTGTGAAGTTAGGAATTTTAACACAGGTCTGTCGCAACATTCTTGGAATTTCAATCATTACTTTGATTTTGATTTTAAACCTATTAAAATATCAGCTACAGAAAAAAATACTTATCAACGACGTATTATTGAGTCTATTTTTATAAAGAAATATCGTAAGATTTCAGTTAATTTACAGACTGAAACTCTAAATATTAATAAAATTTAAAAGAGTATTTTAAAATAATGTTTTTAATATTAATCATCTCTTTATGTGTATATGTGTATATGTATGAATACTATATGTGTGTATATATGTATGCATATGTATGGATGTGTACATATACACATTTTAAAAATTTTTTAAATTTCTTATTTCAAATTTAAACTCAATTACGCGCTTCCACGTCAGTGGTTTTCAATGGAAACTTGCCTATTACATCATCGTTCATTACGTATTTTTCATGTATTTCTAAAACTGTCAATTTCTATTCGTCTGTCCTAACCTACGCTTATTTGTTTTTCTCATACAAATTTTAAAAAATGTAGTTCTAATCGAGTAAAGTCTCGAAAATATTTTTGAGACTTCTAAAAAATGACTAAATTTTAATTAATTTTTTAAAACAATTGACTGAAATCTTACTTTTTTTGACTGAAAATTGATCTGTTTGACTATTTTAAACTATCATAAACTCAGGTAACAATGTATTTAAATCTACGTAGTATCCATCATATTTATTCAGACTAAAATTACTAATCTTTAATATAATTATTTAGGTTAAGAACCTTTGAAAAAGGTACGCATTTGTACCGAAACGTCAGGAAGTTTCAAAAGAAGTTTTTCTATTAAATAAATATCTGAGTGTACAGCAGTGGAATTGTAAAGAAACACGGTACAGTTTCAATAGTTTAACTGCTCACTGGATAGGCGATACTTTTGAGAGAAAAAGTGCTGCACTAAGTATTAAAGCATTTCCTGTAATATTCATACTCTGCAGTTGGTTATTAAAAGTGATATTAAATCTGATGATAAAGTAGGAATATTGTTAAAAAAGTGACGTTTCTACTAGATGGGACTCTCTGTTTTATTTGTTAGAACGCTTTCTGGAATTAGAGAATTCTCTGGACTTATTCGCAGAAACGCAACAGGATAATATAAATTCAAAAGGTTTGGACTGTGCAAAATGGGAACTTTTAGAAGAACTTATTAATCTCCTGAAACCATTTGAGGAAGTAACAAAATCTTTGAGTTCCAATGATTCTTGTATATCGGAAGTCATCCCAACAATAAAAGCGTTGAAATTTTGCTTTTCGAAGAGAAAAGTTAGATCCACATTCATCTCATTTAAAGCATCTTTGGAGGCTGATTTAGAAACCCGGTTTAAAGACTTGGAAAGTAACTTCAATTTTACAATGGCAACATTTCTGGATCCTCGTGTCAAAGCTCATCTTTTATCACCAGCTTTTTTAGTAGACATTAAAAATTGCATAAAAATGATGGAGCTGCTCACTTTCCTGCATCACAATTTGCCTTTGATAAACTACAATTACTAGAGGTGAGTTAAAGCCTAAGATCATTAAACTACATATTTTAATATAAATTTATTCCGACCAGTAAAGTTTGTTCTTCGGTCCAGAAGTAGAAATTTTTTTATAAATGAAAAACCCGTATAAGGAGCCATGCTTAAAATACGTGACCAATTATAGGCCCTTTCTAAGTAACAAACCTCTTTGTAACAAACCGTAACAAAATATTTCAACCCCACCCCCCTATTACAGTACGTAATTTTTTGTCACCAAAAATGCTTTGCTAGTTATTGCTAGTAAAATTAGACAGGTTGTCCGAAAACATTTATAAAATCCTTGATCATTAATATTTGAATACGAGCATTTTAATCTTGTAGTACATCTAACGTAGAATCCGTCATGAACGGAATAAAACAGTATTTCAGACAACAAATTTTATACTCATTCATTCATTTTAAACAAAAAATGTATTTTCTACTATAAAAGATGACTTTCTAATAAAATGCTAGCATTTGTAACAAAATAAATGAATTTTTTACATAATGGTTGAAGTTTCAACCTATAAAGATAAACCCCCAACTAAAAAGTGCCATACTTTATATTTCAACAAAAAAAGATAAAATTTATTTAAAAAATTTAAACCAAATTGACGAATTTTCTACAAATAAAGATATCTTGAAAATCTTGAATCTACATAAAATTTAAGTATCAAAAATTGGATACCAATTAAGTGCATCCCAGAGTGTAGGGTGATCGTTCCGATCTCCCCTCACGCAATAGAGGAACGCTTTTAGGTTTGTGAAGGAACGGCAGGGCCAGCCTGTCAAATCTCGCGCCAAATCTACGGCAGTGCGTGGCTGGCTTTACCGAAACCACTCTTAATGACAGAGGATGCAGCACAGCCGCATCCCAACGAGGGTACTCCAAGGCGCCGAGCGCTGCGGGCCGCCAGAGCCGCCCGTCTTCGTGTGACAGGAGTTCGGGCAACTCCGCGAGAGGTGCATAGACGCATAGTCGTCACATAGACGTCGTTTATGTATTATAAGTAGAAAACCTCGAGAAATATGTCTCAACCCACCTCTGCTGTACAGCATTGCTTTTCTAACGTGTTTGGTTTGAACTTCGGCATTCTCGTTTCGTCCATCCCGCCAATTTGATGCTTGGTCTACATCGAGCTTTTCACTAAAATAAATCTGCATTGAGTTTTTCCCCAAGAAAAACACAGGAATTGTACACTTTTTCCATTCCCGTAAGTTTTCCTTAACTATCCTCATTATGCTTCTTTCGCCTATATAATAATTATACAAAACAATTGTAGATACAGCAGATCCAAACTGTTTTTCCTTTCTTCGACAGTTTTAATTTTCAATCAGTATTTTAGCTAAATTCAGCAAATGTTCGGTCTTACGGTCAATGATAAAATCAAAATAAAAGCATCCGAAATAACATGTGAAAAACATATTTATTTCTTTTAAAAAAATCCTCAACGTTTCGACCAACACTGCGGGTCTTTATCAAGAGTCGATATAAAAATCTATAATTTAATAACAAATTGTATGAGCGTAAGCGTTCTAATAATTAGTGTCGTAAAAAGGATATCGGTTTTAACAAAAAAAAATTTTAAAAAGTTATTATATTAAAACTTACCTGTATAAACAAAAAAATTTGAGTGAAGCCTCTAAGATATTGAAGAGGCTCCAAAATTTATGAAAAATGTCACATAATTGGAACGATGTTTACAGACGGACGATACAAGACTGACTGTTATGAAAAGTCGTAATTACGAAGGTGA
>NC_046662.1:13981235-13982636 GCF_010883055.1 Belonocnema kinseyi | reverse complement strand
TTTTACAAATGAATCAGTGTTTATAGAAACTGGTTTTAAAATATTTGAAATATACTTTGATAATTTATAAGCTTGGGAGCCAACAGTAGAAACAATTAGTCTGCAACTTAAATTGGGCTTGTGAACTTTAGGGAGAGCATAAGCTTTTGCTATAACACTATTGTCAGTTTTTAAATGGTATGCACATTGGTCGTTTATTAATCTATTATTTTCCCATCTAGTAGCTATGTCATTGCATTTATTTTCAATAGTTGGAACCATACTAGTTTTAATATTCTTGTATAAAATATCATTCTTAAGGATGTTTTAAATAATAAATATCAACGGTCGAAGAAAGGATTGATTTGTTTCATCAAATCATTTTACAATTAACCTTTCAAATCCGGCTTTTTCGACAAAAGAAATAGGCTCATTATCTACTGATATCATTTCTCCAATCGCGTAGTTAAGTTTTTTTCCCGTAAATGATTAATGTCCCAAACATGTTCGGAGAAAAGTGTTGAAGTTTTACCACATACATCAACTTCTTCTTGCATCAAAGCTATTAAACAGCTGCATACAAAATTTGTTGGACAAATTGCATCTTCGTAACCCTTTCGCGACACAATGAACTCCTTGTTAAATACATTACACTTGATTTTTAAGCAATCTTCGTGCTTTTCAATACATTACAACAAATTCCGCGTTACATTGTCTTTTGCACTCATTATTTGAAAAAAATAGTATACAAATTGGAACCACAAATCGTTATACCGAGGTACTTCTTTAAGTGTCAACTGTCAACGGCTGTCCGCCGACTAGTTCCAAATTAGAACTTACAATGCAGGCTGCAAAAGTGCAAACTGAAAACTTGAGAAGCCAGCAAGTGCAAAGTAACTTAGGGGCGCTTGTGATCACAGTAAAAACTTGGGGGTATATGTTGTTGCAAGTAAAATTATGAAGGTGTTCACTGTACCTCGGTAGGGATTCATAAATTAACGTAAAAGGAAGGTGTATATTCTTGCGTGGAGTTAGGAAAGATATTTTTTAAATAAAAATAGTCAGTGTTGGTGAATATGTTTTACTTTATCGGTAAAATCTGCTGTGTCGGTAACTGTATTTTTTTTTAATTCAGGCGACAGGTGGCGCTAGAGTTAGACTTCTGGATTTAGAACTTTTCTCATGCACAATTCCATTCAAAGTGAACATAACCTACATTCTCAACTCTATTTTAGACAATTTGGCGGTATATTCAAATTCCGTTATATCAGAAAGCAAAACTTTAATGTTTTGCTACCTCATCTATGCGTTTTGAATCGAAAATTATTTTTTTAATTTTATCCACGTAAGCCTATTTTGTAGGGTCTCGAAAAGTTACTGTAAGTGAAAAATGGTGTTTCTCGAGTTTTTGTCAGTAATTCT
>NC_046662.1:13979891-13981135 GCF_010883055.1 Belonocnema kinseyi | reverse complement strand
CAGCGAGGGCGCATACTTTGAATAAAATATTTGTTATCATTCTCTTGAAATAAATGTGTTTTTTTCTTGAAAAAATACCGGTTTCATATTATACACCTGGTAAACCCCCTAAATCAAAAGTTGCAAAAGTCAGGAAAAAATAGATAAATGCAGCTTTTTCTTAAATGTGTATCTTTTTGTTCACTGCTTACTTGGTAGTGTAATCATTAATGCAAGTTAATAAACATAATGTTTTGAACTATTATTTATAACTATTTTCTTTTGAATGATTGCTAGAAACTCGCGATTTTTCTATAAGATAAAATAATTATAAACAACAATAAATTGTTTAAACAACTTGGTTTGTTAGCTTGCTTTAATTATTAGGTACCTATATAAAAATTGGTTAAAAAGTTTAAAAATTATGAAAAAACCACAACTGTGTAGCATTACTGTAGGAGAACATAGTTATAAACAATAATAATTTGTCTACATAATTACATGTGTTAAATGTAAATTATTATTAACTAACTATAAGTGAAATGTCGACATTATGGTGATTATTACCTCACTCTTATTGAAAAAATATCACAAAAATGCGGCTTTCTACCATTATTATAAGATAATATTATTATGAAAAATAAATCGATAAATGTGTCTGCAAAGATGCAGCATTCTACCAGCGTGACCTATCGATGGCCTGGATTGATTATCGGAAAGCTTTCGATTCGACCTCCCATAGACTTATCATCTGTCTTTTGGAAATCTTAAAGGTTCATCCGCAAATAGTTGGGTGCATAGAGAGATTGATGCCGCTTTGGAAAACCAGATTTACTATTTCATCTGGAAAAAATCGTGTGACAACTAACAAGGTCACCTTTCAGAGAGGTGTCTTTCAGGGCGACACCATGAGCTTACTCCTCTTTTGCCTTACATTATTGAAACTATCTCTTGCACTTCGCCGTTCCGACGGGTACTTGTGCGGCAAACCTGCAGTTCGAAAGTACAAGGTCACTCATGTATTTTACATGGACGATCTTAAGATCTATGCTAAAAACAGAGAGCAGCTCCATCTAGCTCTGGGAATTGTCGAACGATATATTAAGGAAATTGGAATGGAATTTGGGTGAGACAAATGCGCCAAGGTTTATTTGAAGCGAGGGAAACTTAATGGCATCCCTGAAAATCCTGAGCTCGTTGATAGAAGCGCCATACGACACCTTTGCGCTGGAGAGACTTATACATACCTGGGCGTGCCACAGAGC
>NC_046662.1:13976524-13979791 GCF_010883055.1 Belonocnema kinseyi | reverse complement strand
GCGCAGAGCACGGTTCAAATTGGCCAATCTGTCTGGAAATGGTTGCCTGGGACACATTTAGTTGTTCTGCGAGCTGTTTTTGCGTCTGACCATCGTCTTCATTATCACATACATGCAATGTGATTTATTTTTTTGGCTGCAAAACACAGTATTTTGAAATCAAAGTGGTTGCATTTTATAGGGGATAGGTGCTCACAGTTAATTTGAAATTGAGCGTGTATACAAGCTTTAACTTCTAAGTTTCCGTATGCTTATCTTTCCCCTAGAATTATTTCTTCTAATAAATCACACGCATGCAAAGTATGATCGACATAATATTTTTTATAAGCATGCTACAGATTTCCTACTCGCTAAGAAAGTCTTCAGTTTTCAAAATACTTATCTGTTTCACTATTGAGATGCCGGATGTAGAAATAAAATATATAATAATTTCGAAGGTGCCCTTGAACATTGAACCCAAGGCACAAGATACTTCAAACAAATTTTATAAATCTTTCTATCTGGAATCTCAATTATTTATTGACAGATTTTAAATGATCTTTTACTTATTGTGCACTGACACACACACACATATACATGCAGTATCATTTATTGTGTATTTTGCAACAAACAAAGAATCAGTATCAGTCTTTGTCGTGCCATCTGACGCTACAAATATATCTTTATTCAACAAATTGTGTCGGTAGACTTAATAGTTTTTGTACTAGGCGTAGTAATAATAGTCATTTTCAGGAAAAGTGACTGAATTTTCATTTTTATAGCATTCCTATGCAAATACATAGTAATTTAGGCCTTTTGGTTCGAAATGACCATGTCAACGCGGCTATCCCGAAAACTATTCAGGTCCAAACAGCTTTTTACATAGGCGTGGTAAGGGGAGCTAAGGGGCACGAGTCAAAAGGCGTACATATTGTAAACACAATATTTATTTCAAATTGCAAAAGAAGCTCGAGAAGTATGCCAGGACAGAAAAGTATGGCGACTAATAGTTAATCAAAAGAGTGTCAGTAGAGTGAATGACGCCTGAAACAAAGAACCTTGGATACTAATGGAGCCAAGTTGGAAACCTCACATAAAGAATTTGTGAGGATCTTCACTTGGGGTGATTGCAAGAGAGATTGATGCCACCTGTGCCGGAGTAGTTTTGTGGGACGAACGTGTTATTTAAATAAATAGTACGATAATTCTGGATCAAACTAAAAATTGTATAGCCCTTCCTCACAATAAAAATGATGACTCTTTGGTTATAATAAAACTCCTTTATTAAACTTTAATATATAATATATAACTATAAGTTGTTATGGTAATCTATTATGGCAACTTTTTTCTTCTCATGTCTTTTTTCATACCGCGTGTTATAAAAAGTAAAAGTAAATAGATCAAAAATATCATTTTGGAGGTTAGTTCTCCAGCTTGCCTGCAGTTATTCCTAATGGGATTATAGATACCCATCCCTGGGTATTTCTTGGTCCCTCTGCAAATTAAAAAAACGACAATACGCACCAACACTGAAAAAGAGAAAAAAACACAACACAGCACGATTAAATAGTTGCACCCGACGAAAGCAACCATTTTTCCGGTCTTATATTAAACTCACGAAACTGTACGAAACCAGGTTTGTTTTGAAAACACGAGACGCGTTCCAATAGGCAAACGAGCGTTCGTGTGCTCCTCGGTAAGCTTCGTATTCCGCGTGCATCGCCCTCAGAGCCGTAGCTTGCGTTTCTAGCGCCCGGGGCGATTTGGAAATTCCGGATTACATACATTATGGGCATTAGATTGAAAAATAAAATTAGTATTCAATAAATACGAAATATCATGTTATTTAATGTAATAATTTTTAATCTTTTTAAATATTATTACTAATTTATGCATTTAAAATTGTGTCCATTAATTTCAAAGAATATAACAATTTTAATTACATGTACATTTCGAAATATTTTACATTTTTTTATCGACCAATTGTAATTCTAATAGTTTCAACAGAAAAGATTGATTTTCTACCAACAAAGACGAGTATTTAAAAAACATTAAAATTTTCAACTAAAATACATTACTTTTCAACGGAACATAGAATAGTTGAATTTGTAGTTAAAAAAAGTTAATTTGTAACCAAAAACAAAAATAATTTTTCACAAAAAAGTTAAGTTTTCAAAAAACAAAATTTTGGACTAAATTGATGAATTATCACAAAAAAACTAAATTTTTAACAAAGTAGTTTCGCTTTCAACCAGAAAAGGTGCAAAAATCGTTAAAATTCTTTGAAATCGCTTTAAATTATGGAAATATTTTTAAACATTCGGAGCAATTTTCAATTAACCTTAATAATTCAAAGCGATTTCAAAGCATTTTAACGATTTTTTCATTTTTTCTGCTTAAAAGTGGAACTATTTTGTTAGAAATTTAGTTTTCTTTTTGGTGATTATTCATCAATTTAGTTCCAAAATTTGTTTGTTAAAGTCTTAACTTTTTTGTAGAAAATTATTTTTGTTTTTGGTATGAACTATTCTATGTTTCGTTGAAAAGTTATCTTTTTTGGTTGAAATTTATTTTATTTTATTATATATTTTATTAAAACTGACTTTTTTAAGTATACAATTCAGCTTTTTGGATGAAAATTTAACCTTTTGTTCAAAAATTTAACTATTTTTTGGAACAAAAATTTATTTTAATTTATGTGTTTTATTCCAAAATGTTTTATTTTTGCAGAAACGTAAATGCTTTAGTTGAAAGTTTAACTATTTCAATTCAAAGTTAGTCAACTGGTATTAATGCTAATCATGGGGTGGGCATCCAAAATCAGGATACAGAAAGAGTATTAGGACATTTTGGGGATCCAAGAACAAACTATAACGGAGATAAATTAGTTGGTCTATGCTTAGAAAGGGGTCTGTTTATTACAAATACTTGGTTTAGACATAAAATGATCCACATGTACACCTGGTCTAAAGGAAATAGCCGCAGTATAATTGACTTTGTTGTTGCGGATGAAAGACTTAGAGAGTTAGTCAAAGATACAAGGGTCTTGAGGGGTCCGGAATGCAATACTGACCATTACCTTCTGATCTCAAAAATTAACTTAGGTCGGGGTTGGAGAAAAAAGAGACCCAAGACAGCAAAACAAACGCGAATCAAAATTGAGAACTTACAGAAACCGGATGTGCCCATAGATTTCCAAAATAAGATAATCGAAAGCATAGATAGGGCAACATGGGAGGACCGTATAAAAAACAAAGACTTAGAGGGCGCCTGGAGAATGTTACGGGA
>NC_046662.1:13973827-13976424 GCF_010883055.1 Belonocnema kinseyi | reverse complement strand
GTACTATACGGTAGCGAGACATGGACTTATCAAGAAAAAGATAAGAGTAAAATTAACGCAATTGACATGAGATTCATGCGCATAATAAGCGGGAAATCCCTTTTTTAATAAAATACATGAACTTTGCACAAAAGAAATTTATTTTCCATCAAGATTAATTTTCTATACAAAAAATTAATGTTTAATCATAGTTAAATTTTCGACAAAAAAGATAAATTTTCTACCAAATTCAATACCAATATTCAATAAAATACAAAAATTCTCAACTTAAGAAGATTGCTGATCAATGAATCATCAAATAGTTAAATTTTTATTGAAAAAGATTTAACTTTGTGGTTGAAGGAAGCAGTTCAATTTACCAACCGAAGGGATGAATTTTGAACTAAAATCTTGAATCTTCAAACAAAAAATGCATTTTTAAGAAAGTTGAAGGAAGTTTCCAGAGATTTTTTCTTTAATTTCCTACTTTCTTAAAAACTAAAAAAACGAATGTCTCTCTTTCTTAAAAGTTTCACTTTTCGGTTGAGTATTCTTGAATTTGATAAAAAATTCGTTTTTCTTAGTACTAAATGAATTTTTCCGTGTGAAACTTCATCTTTATAATTTAATTTTTGTGTAGAGCATTCTTTAATTTTATTAAATATTCGTCTTATTCTGCAGTTAATTAAACGTTTTCTTTGAAAATTCATGTTTTTATTTGAAACTTCAACTTTTGAACTCGGAAATCTGGAATTATATTTAAAATTAGTCTTTTTGGTATTGAAGTAATCTTTTTCTTAAAAAACGTATGTTTTGTAGTTGGAAATTCCACTTATTGGTTGAGAATTTCTAAATTTTACTGAAAATTGGTCTCTTTTGGTGGTAAATTCGCCTGTTTTGTGTAAAAATTCATCTTCAACAAATGAAGTCTAAATTTCAGGAACATTTTTAAACAAATTCTTGAATTTTATTAAAAATTCGTCTTTTTATACTAAATTAACCTTATCTTTTAAAAATTTATTTTTTAGGTAGAGAATTCTTAAATTTGATTGAATATTCCTTTTTTTAGTTGAAACTTCAACTTTTTTGTTCATACCTCTTCTTTTTTCATAGTAAATGAATCTTTTTTATTAAAAATTAATGTTTTTGGTTATAATTTAACTTTTAACTTCAGAATTCTTGAAATTTAATAAAAAATTGTATTCTTTGGTACTAAATTAATATTTTTGTTTCAAAATGTAGGTTTTTATTTCAAAATTCAACTTTTTTGGTAGAGGATTCCTGAATTTTTTCAAAGGCAGTGGAGGTCCCGTCAGCAAGCTTTGACAGCGTGGACCCCACATTTTAGCAGATATAGACGAGACAGCTGATCGCCACTACTGATAGAATTGAGTCCTGCGGTGGGACTACGATACCGTGTCAGATTATTGAAAGTTTCAGATCGATATTTAATTTAGAAAAAAAGTTCTCAGATTTTAAAGAAAATTCTGAAAAATTAAAAATTGAGGTTGGTAATGTAGGTGTCTGTCGCTCATCCAACACGCCTAAATTATAGTGGGTGAACTGAGATTACTTTTCCTTCGTCATCATTATCGCAATAAAGAGCCCCTACGTAAGCATAATGAAGTACTGTGAGAACATTTTTTTATTGGGCGTTTATGCGTAGATCGCGTGGACCACGCATAATCGCATTACAGGTGTACGAACAAGGATATCTTTGGTACGATGAGCCACCTTATAGAGCTTCGTCTAGTGACCGCCAGACTTCGCGTTTTCATGCTCATCGGAAATACCGACTGCTGCCGATAAAATTTACCGCTGAGCCCTGTCGTGCAGGTTCTTATTTAGTGGAAATTTATTATTTTTTTACGTCTTGTTTGCTAATTGGAGTAAGAAAACGTAATTTACATATAGTTTATACTCGTGGGGCCATTTCATTCTTTTTTTTGGGACAGCTGCGTTCCCAATACACGGAAAAGGATCTGCTCGCACATTTGGTCTATAGCTTACATAAATGTGATCTGGCCACTGCAACAAGCGTCGTGATGGCGCTGCGTTGCCACTAAGAAGACAGCTGCTTGCTCAAAAATTTTCAGTGCGAGTTCCCTCCAGTTATATATGCGCTAAGATTTCTGATATTAAGTATTTCAAGTTGTGGCGTCAGCTGGCAAGATATCTGTACAATGAGGGCCAAGCAATAATACAAATCCTAGAGAATAAAACTTAATTTAGTTTATAACTTGAGAAAAAATATTTTGCATAGTTGCAAAAAAATGGCAATTTTATTATTCAATGAAATAGTTATTAAATAATCTGAATACACTTATCGTGAAAAATAAATATTTTCCAAGTTATTATAAAAATAAAGTTTAGTCCCATGTATTTGGTATTATTGTTTGCCCCCCCCCCAGCGTAAAGACATCTTGGATATCGCCACCTAATCAGAAATACCTAATGGCTTAATTTTACAAAGTGCGAACAACGCACCTTTTAAACTTCAATGTCCATGACATACAAGGTGTGTTGAAAAAGTAAGGTGACTTTTCAATTTTCGCGGGCTACGTACATTCAAGTTTTAAATTTTTTGTTTTGTTGTGTTGGTACACTCGTCACGATCA
>NC_046662.1:13927779-13973727 GCF_010883055.1 Belonocnema kinseyi | reverse complement strand
TGAAAACGTTCAAGCAGTGGAAGAAATGGTGTTGAAAAATCGCCGAATTACCATCAGAGAAGTTGCTGAAAATGTTGGCATATCGGTTGGCTCATGCCATGCCGTTTGCGAGAGGCGAGACGCAAAAAACGTCCAGAACTTTGGAAACACAATTCGTGGCTTTTGCATTACGATAATGCACCTGCTCATTCATCGATGCTTGTGAAAGATTTTCTGACCAAAAACAGCACCACAGTCATGCCTCAGCCTCCATATTCACCGGATTTGGCCCCCAGTGACTTTTTTCTTTTTCCAAAACTGAAGAGACCCATGAAAGGACATCGATTTTCAACGATTGAGGAGACAAAAACTGCATCGCTGAAAGAACTCAAGGCTATACCACAAAATGATTATCAGAAGTGCTTCGATTATTGGAAAAAGTTTTGACACAAGTGTATTATATCTGATAATAAACAATGCATTTAAAAATGGTTATTTCACATCTTGAAACGTTTTTAAGAAGTTACGAACACGTAGATTATGCATCGATGATGACTTTTTTCATTTCGTGCTCCAAGAAACGAACACGTCATTACGGTGCAGCATTCATACCGCAAGGGTAATTTCTGTTGCAGGTATATGGTACCCTGATATTGGTGCTTCACTAACACCTTCTTTTTACTGTGATGGTTCCTTCTTCCCAGATATAATTAATCAAATATCAAATTTGAGAATTTGTATATGTCAGCTACAGACGGTACTTAAAACTTTTTAATTACCTTCAAAAACTTTAGCCCCCTGATTTTGAGACGTTATTTATAGTTTTTTTATTTTCTGAAATTTTAAAAACGTATCCCCTCTTGTTAGGATCCGAAAATCCCCCCCCCCCCACCCTGTCCAGTACAAAACCTTTATCTATATTTTAGCAATGGAAGCTTCTAATGTGTCCCCTAAGGGTTTACATTTGTTGTATGGCATTTATTTCGTAAGTGCAATTATGATGCAACGTGGGCTTTATGCAGTTTGTGTGGCGTTAAAGTGTCTCGTGGAGGTTCAGGGCCTAAAGCGTCGAAGACTCCGTTGTTTGAGTATTTGATTGTGCACCATTCCAAATACTGCGAGATGAACGACATTGATATTGGGACAAGCAAAAAACAAAATGTTAAAGAGTGGAGTGAAAATGACGCCTGACCTTTACAATTGAGCGAAGAAATCGGCGAAATGATTGTTTTAGATCAGGACCCTGCAATATTGAGGGAAGAAGGTTTCATTCGTTTGTTGTCCAAATGCATTTTGCAATATAAACTTTCAGACGAAACTGTTTTTTTCACGGAAGTGATTTCCGGTATGTTTAAAAAAATGGTAAAGAAAGTTGAATCAGTATTGTCTGGAATGAACAGTGAATCGATCAGTGTAAGGGTCAGTAGATTCATGTGCAATGTCACTACTAAAATTTGCTTACTAGTGACAGTGTATTGGCTAGGTAGTGATTTTTAGTAATACTCTGTTTTACTGCCATCGATTGACATTTCCGAGATTTTTGAGCTCCAACCCAAAGTAATGGAAAAAGTGAATGAAGCTCTCATAATCTGAAAAATGCAAATGGAAAAAGTTCAGACAATTTTCACTAACTTTGCAATCGATAAAAGAAAATACACTACGGAGAAGTGCTTTTTTAAAAAATAGAATCTTGCTTTACAGAAATTATGAATAATTGCAATGTTCAAGATGTCGTGATAAAATGTACAAAGCTTTTCACTCATTTTCAAACTTTTTCAGCTGACCGTCTAAAATTAATAAAAATACTCTATAATGAAAACGTAAAATCCGGTTATCTTCACGTGAATCAGGCAATCGATACTTTCATGCAAGAAGGTTCTACGACGAGTTTATCAATTCTGATAATACTGAGTCACCTGATTGTTATAGAAAATGGCTTAAAAATTGGGCTGAGGAAGACAACACATAATACATGTTGTCAACTCTGCAGTTAGAGCTTATAGGAGATGTGCTGGGGTTAACGGATGCATTTGAAATAGCTGGAAGGAAAATGTTTTCGTCGAAATCTATAGTATCAGAGATCATACCTGCACTAGTTCTCACAAAGAGTTACGTTTAGAAACGGAAGTGCAGTATTTTAGGTTTGTCACTGCTGCTGACAAAAATCGGCATCCATCTTGCAGATTTGGAGAAAAATACTTCCTTTTCGTTAGCAACTGTTTTGGACCGTCGGTACAAAGGACACCTTTTCACAAAGGAAGCCCGAGAAGACATAGTAAGCACTTTAGAATACCACGTAAAATTGTGCAATAATAATCAGCATGGAAGAATTGAAAATAAACCTGCAGGAGGAAGAGAAATGGGGACCTTTACAGGACAACCTAATTTCATGCCAGATTCCCTTGAAAATTGCTTCGAAGAGATGATGGAAGGCGTTCGACGAAAGAAGGAAAATGAAATTTATGAAAAAGACGAAGGAAAATTGAATATGTTCCTTCTGGGCAAACGTTTGAACCAGATGGAATGTTGCAGGTATTGGTGGTTCAAAAATACAGGACATTTACCGAAACTGAGCAAAGTAGCTACTCGCTTTCTTTGTTCACCAGCTGTTTGTTTGAAGAAGAAAGATTTGTGTAACAAAAATTATGAGAACTTCGAGGAGATGAAGAAAATATTATTTCTAAAGTACAATATGACGGAGATGAATTTCAAATATTGAGTACAGTGAGTAAATTTTTTATTAATAATGATTCTTTGCGATTTATTCAAGAATAATGTCAATTCTCACGAAAAAATTATTAAAAAGTTAAGAATATTTAAAATATATAGTTTGTACTAGATACCCTGCAGTTAGATTCCTAAACTTATTTTTTTTTTGTTGAAAAAATAAAACTTGTGCTAAATTGTGTTAGACTTGTGCTCATTTGTGCGGTAACAGTTTTTAAAAAATTCGAAAATTACGGGCAGAATTTTTGACAAATGTTTTTTTTGCTAGAGCTGCAACTTTTTACTGGAACAAAAGGAAAGGTTGTGCTAGGCGGCTTGAAGTATACACAATTTTGTGTAGGAAAGGAAAATTACAAAAAGCTGACTGTTGAAAAAAAACAAAAAAATTGTATTATTTTTAAAAACTTGGAAACACTAAAACTTGTGTTAAGTTGTTCTCGACAAATATAGTCTTTATTCCATCTAACAAAATTACGTGAGATAACAGTTCTGACATTAAAACTCAAAATGTAAAACTGAAAAAAAAACATAAAAGATGCAGTCTTTATTCCCTCTTAAAACATACGTGACATCAATAGTTCTCATATTACAACACAAAATGTGAAACTAAAAAAAAACCTACGAAACCCAAAAATAATCAAATTTTGACAAACTAAAACTTGTGGTGTATTGTGCACGACAAGTGCAATAATTATTCCCTCTAACAAACTTAGGTGAGATCAACATTTCGCATACTAAAACTCACAATGTAAAACTGAAAAAACGTAACAATCCAAAAACAGTCGAATTTCGAAAAAATAAAATCTGTGCCTAGTTGTGTTTGACAAATTCAGTTTTTATTCTCTCTAATAGAATCGGGTGAGAACAAAACTTATCATGTTAAAACTCAAAATCCAAAAATTTAAAACAAAACACAAATTCGAACAAATAAATATTGTGCTGAATTATGATCGATAAATGCAGTTATTATTTAGAAAAAATTTTTGTTTTTCGGAATTTCATTATTCTTACTTTTTTTGAGTCTTACATTTCAAGTTTTAATATGAGTTTTAATATTGAGTTTTAATATGTTTATCTCACGTACTTTTCTTAAAGAAAATAATGAGTGCATTTGTCCTGCACAAAAATGTGTATACTTCGAGCCGCATAGCACAACCTTTCATTTTGCTCTAGTAAGAAGTTGCAGATCTAGCAAAAAAAAAAAAAACATTTTTTACAAATTGTGTCCGTAGTTTTTGATTTTTCAAAAAACCGTTTACGGAAAAAATGAGCACAAGTCTAACACAATTTAGCACAACTTTGATTTTTTTCGAAAAAAGAAAGTTTGCAGGTCTCACTTACCGGGACATATGTAGTAGGGCGTACTTAAAACACAAATTTTGTTAAATGAGTTGCCATAACTTTCGATGTCTTCGTTGTTAATTAACATTTTTTCTAAGATTGTGCATCTACCGTCCTAACAGCATTTTTGTCGCTGCAAGGCAATGCGAAAGAATACGGATTCTTCTCTGTGATACCAGCTTCTTTACGATAAGCTTTCAGTAATAGTATCGTATCCATCGTCTGTTTGTGAAGAACTGGCACTGGGCGAGTCAATGTTCCTCTAATTA
Organism: Belonocnema kinseyi; assembly: GCF_010883055.1. Classification (NCBI taxonomy): domain Eukaryota; kingdom Metazoa; phylum Arthropoda; class Insecta; order Hymenoptera; family Cynipidae; genus Belonocnema; species Belonocnema kinseyi. The sequence continues at coordinate 13,969,411 of NC_046662.1, read as the reverse complement.
ATATTCTCACAAAATTACTGGCAGTTTCTTTTTATTCCAGAGATAAATCATGAAATAAATATTTATTTTTGTCAGCATCGTTGGATTTTCAAAATCCGGCATCTGAATAAGCTGCATTTCTCTCCTTCGTCTGCGATTGAATACTACTAGATGAAGCAACACCATTTCTGACAAACGTAGCCTCGAATTTAAAGCGAATTGCTCCTTTAATTCAGAATAAGCTAAGTCGCTTTCTCGGATAATAAAAGAAGTCAATGCCCGAATTTCTTCTATCGAAGAAAGTTCTACGCGCTTTGTTTGTTTTCTGCATTTCATCGTTTCTGCTACGTTCTTGTGAAAGCATACTCCAAATAGCGTATTAAATACGAGCATAAAGTCCTCCGCAGTTTCCTTCTTAGTTTTCTCATTCGATATGATGTACTCCACCTTTAGTATTTCACCGTCTCTTTCTTTACGCAAAATGTCAATTACTTTTCTGCGTTCTGAAGATTTCTTAGGAAACTGAAGGAAATTCTTAACCAGCATCTCTTCTTTGTGGACAGTTTCTAGATTTCGTCCCATCACTGAATGCATTCCGTAGAAATAATAGCAGAAATTCCTTTTTTCCTTCCCTTTAGAACCTTCTGATAAGTCCACTTTTAAGCCAACTTTTCAAGTTGCTCACTTACCAGAAGTAGTATATGAGGAAGAAAAAGTTTGATTCTTTCCACTTAAATCTTGTTCTTCTCCTTTGTCATCGAGGTCCAGTAAATCTTCGTTGTTTTGCAGAGCTTCATCATACTCGGAATATTCCTCCTGTGAAATGTAGCTTCGAGCCTATATCAAATAACCTATCTCTAATTCGTCTTCAAATTCGGTGAGATGATTTTCTGATTAATCATATTCAGGGTTTAGATCACCAGATTGTGGTGGAACATTATCAGAGGTTTCTTGAAAAATTCCGTTCCATCCAATATTATGAAGGATTTACCCGCGATGACGCTTAAGTTAATGGAACTAACGTTTTCAACTTCCTCTGATTCTGTAGACACTTCTAAATCAGCAGCTGTCGAATTAAAAACCTGTGCGATCTGGGCATCTCATTGATTGTAGTACAATCTTCTAAGCTCTTTTCTGACATTCGAGGGCATGATGAAAACGACTGTGAGAGCTCTTCAATATCAACTGTTGCATCTATAACATAGATTATGAAAATTTAAGAAAGAACGTCTAACCTTGCATTTAAAAAATTTATAAACTAGTTAGAATTTACGGATATATCCATCTTAATATTAAAGATGAGACTGACAGTGTTTCAGCTACCATTAGTTTTTCTGAAATTTGGAATTGAATTCTCTGAATGGTCCCAAAAGTTGCGCACAGGTGCTAGGCTAGCTGTTCCTTAGCTATTAATATTAATACAATTTTATAATATACCAATACTTTTGTTTTAAGTCTTTGATTTTCAGTGAAAACTGTTTGCTGGGGTAATTTTTTACAGTTTACAGTTAAGATAGCGTTATAATCCATTTTCATTTTATAATCCCTTTATAATCCCTTGTGATCCCTTTTTCAGAGTCGGTTAGATATTTTGAATCTGTATGACTTTATCAAATAATCACAAAAAAGTGTGCGGAACGAGAACAGTAACGTTTATAGTGTTGCACTATAGTGTTGCCACTAGACGAGGCTCTAGAAGCTTCGTATTTTCGTGTACAACTATACCGGCTGATGCCGATGGAATTGATATTTGCAATAATTTTTTTTACATCTTTTATTATTAATCTTGGCACTTTGACGTAGTTTTCTTTTGGCTCTTGCATTTCTCAAAGCTTAAGACCGATATTTTATGTATAAAAAAAGTTCGAACGTTAAAAAAACTTCGAGCTTCAGAGAAAAGATAAAATAATTTGCAGTGAAGTTCCTACCAAAATGCAGTACCTAAACGTACTTTATTGGGCTCTAATACATTTCCCAAAGTTTCAGCTCGATATTTTATTTACAAAAAAGTTCTTAGGTTCAAAAAAATATTCAGTGAACTGATCAAGTGAGGTCGGTAATATAGTTATTTGGCTGTGTCACATGCCCTGAACGAACTATCTCTTTCCGTGAGAATGAAGTGGTAAATGGAGAGGCAAAATTTAGTAAGTCTTTCCTCTCTCCTAAAAGTCACTTAGGTCGGGTCGACTTCGACCGCTCGCCCTGAAAAATCTCACTGATCAGAGTAATCCCCCTTTCTTCGGCGCACGTTACATATGCATCTTAGATTTAAATTGATCATTAATAATTAAGAATCAGGAAACTGAAGAACTTTTTGAATATAATGTATTTATCTCCTTTTCTACTTTTTAATTATGAGAAGTTATTTGAATTTGAATAACTCGCACAAGAGAGACTCAAACAGTTTTGATGACATATTTAGATTTTTAATGATAAGTGGGATTTGTTGCTGTTAATGTATCTGGGCAGACATTTTCTTCCTCGAATTTTTATAAAGAATGAATGTTTGTGTTATTTTCAAAATGAAATTGTTTTCCGATTTTGATAATAATTAATTATTTTATTTATTGAAGATAAGGTTAAAGGATTTTTCTTTAGAATGTTGGTAATGGTATTTTTCACGACGGGGATATGACCAAAATAGAAGGGCGGGGCTTGAGCATCTTTGTAAAGTCGTGGAAAGTACTAGAAATACACGATATAAATTTTTCAAAAATTTTAATAGGTTTAAGAAGGTTTAAAAGATATTTCAAAGTTTTCAGATGATTGAAAAATAATAATTTAAAACTTAGAAGGATTTTCAAAATTGAAGATTTTTAAAGATTTTAAATACCACATTTAGAAGATTTCTCAGAAATTTAAACGGCTTTAAAAGGTTTAAAAATATTTAAGATTTCTAAAAAAATTGAATTTTTTATTTTTGTTCTTAGTGATCAATCTCAAGAGAATATTTTAAACCATTACAAAGGATTTTAAAAATTTCTAAAAACGAATCTGCAAGATTTAAAGGCAATTTTTTAGCTTTGAAGGATTTATAGATAATTATAGGAAAATGTTGCATAATTTTCTTAATTATTTAGATGTTTTGTAAAAATTTAAAAGATAATTTGAAATTTGAACCTATTCAAAAAAAATTGAAACTAAATTTAGAGTTTTGACCATTTTGAAATGTTTTAAGGGTTTTGAAAGGTTTAAAGACAATGCAGCATAATAATGCACATGTATTTCTGAAAGTGATATAATTTTGCAAATTTACTAATATAATAATTTATTCTTCAATATATAGAATTGAATATAAGGGCCCTGATTTATATTTTTTTAATCTTTCAACTGTACAACTTGGAAGAGTTTGAAAATTTTAATTTTTGCAGTTTAATGGCATTAAATGTATGTAATTTAGTTTTAATTTCAATGACCGTTAGGAATTATTGTGAACGGGAAAAACACCGGAAAATGACAGGAATTATTTTCCTAAAATAAAACAGCCACCCTGCTATTGGTTAACAAATTACGGCGAATTTTTCATATGTACAGGTTTTACTATCCAACAATAATAATACACACTCGCTGCTGGCTGCGCACATTCAAGTTTCGTTTAAATATGAATACTGTTTGTATTTATTTTAAAAAATTCCTAATTTTTTTAAAAATTGTATTACTTTATATATATATTGTATTTTATTCTAGTTATTGTTTATTGCTTAAATTATTTTTTTAAATGGGTCCTGAAAAATAATATAACAAGGTTAATTACATATACCGTAAATAATTTTGTTTTGTTTCCCAAAAGTTCTTCAAATTAAAATTTTCAAGGAAAGGTAATTAAAATTTGCTAATGTCTTCAAAAATAAAGACAGCTGATTTTTTCCCTCGCTCAGTATAAAGGAATACCTCAATTCAAATGAATAGAGTAATAAATGAACTGTCGAAATCAGGGATCGTGGCCACAAAACTGTGTCATAAAACCCTTGTAATTGGACTTGTAATTTCCTAATTGGGAACGCTGGCATCTATTCAAACTTAATGCGAAGGCGGATCCAGAATTTTTTTTGTTCTGAATTATTGTAATCCACGAATAGGTCCCAGAGGTTACTCTTCAAAAAATAAAAAAAGTCTTATTATTTTTTCGAACAAAGAACCGTTTGTAATATACAGCATTATAGAATTGCTTTGTTAGAAATTCGTTTTTATTTTGTTGATAAATCATCATTTTAAGTGAGAACATATTTTTTCTAAATTTAGCTGCTAGTTGCAAATTTGTTGCAAATATTTTTAATACTAAAATTTTAACTATTCTATGATTAATTTAACTTTTATCTTTTTCAGTTGAAAATGTCTGTATTTTATGGAAACTTTGTCTTTTGTGGTAAAATATTAATCTTCTTGGTGAATAATTCATCTTTTTGGTATAAAATTCATTTTTTCGAATAAAAATTTTTCTTTTATTGAAAATTAGTTTTTTTATTACTGAAAAAAAGTCAAAATTAATTATTTTTTTATTCAAAACTAATTTCTTTTAGTCAGTTTTGGTTTACAATTGAAATTATACAATGAAAATATTTAAAAATAATAATTTATCGCCTATTGAAGAAATTCAATTTCTAATTGATATTTTACAACAAAGTTACTTTTGCCGATGTTAAATACAAAATTTTCTGCTGTGTATTTCTGGATTTGGTTCAATAATGATATTTTATATAATTAAACCTAAAATTTTCGTCAGTTTTATAAAGTAAACGATATTGCTTATTATTATTATTATTATTATTATTATTATTATTATCATTATTATTACTATTACTATTACTATTACTATTATATAAAACATTTCTGTGGCGAAATGTTATCACAGGCTTATACTGCCCAATATGTCGAAGGCATTGTTGGTTAGAGTTGGATTTTTTTTTTATTTGATCAATTTGCACGGGGCTCTCCCGGTATATATCATCAGTCACGGACGCATTTTTATAATGCAATCAAGTGATCTGATGAGAGCATTCTGCCCAGACATATTGGACAAAGCCTGGTTTTTACCCCATCATTGACGGACTGGGTTGCAGTCAAGTACACGATGGGGGGACCTACAGCTTAAGGTGGGTTCCGAACCACCAGAACCTCGGTAAAGGTACATTGAAAAATTTCCAGAGGTACCGGTTCAGGGATCGAACCTATTATTATTATTATTATTATTATTATTATTTGTATAATGAACAAAAATGACAAATGTATTGCACTTACAGATCCTAGCTGAAACTTACTAAAGAAGCAGAAAAAAAACTGTTATTTTAAAATCGCACATTGTTTTTCATGGGAGGGGTATTTCAAGATTCTTTTTCCAGTGCCCATTTCCGTGGAATTCTTGCTAGTCGACAACTACCTAGTTCTAAGGATTTTATGACATAATTTTGCGGCTAAGATCTTTTAGAGCGACAGTTTATTTACTACTGCATTGCACTGAATTAAGGTATTCCCTTGTACTCAGCGGGGGTCAAAATAACATCTGTCTTTAGTGTCCCACAACTTAGCAAATTGTAATTATGTTTCCTTCTACATTTAAATTTGACGGAAATTTTTGCAAAAATTACAGCCTGCGTTATTGTAAATTTAGCAAAAAATATGTTAATAAAAGGATGTTTGAAGAATTTTTCAAAGCAGAATCTGTTAGAAAAATCTGTATCATATTTAATACAAGATGTAGATACACAAAATTGTCACCTTTTTTTATCCACTTTTTACTGAGTGAGGTAATAATCAATAAAAGTTAAGAAACACGATCGTTTAAACAATTTTATATTGCTTACTACCATCTTTTGATGTTCAGTCACTTCAAAAACTTTCGAAATAATCAACACTTTTCAATGTGCTTGAGCAAATTTTGAAGCTTTTTTTCACCGTGTTACAGCAGCCTATGAGTATAAATCTTGAAAATTTCCTTATGAAATTTCAAGAGCTGGAAGTTGTAACAAAAAAGTTGGAAACTTTTAAAAACATCTTATATGCAAGTCTGAACAAAACATAAATAATTTTATTTTTTTGGAACTTACGTATAAATGTCATGATTATATGTTTCATCCATTCTACAAAAATCTTTTTGTTACGAAAAAAAAAATCGTAATTTTCAAAATTTTTTCATTACTAATTTAACTTCTTGCACTTTCATAAGAGAATTTTTAAGATTTGTTTATTTCCCAAAAAATAATAAATATGGAGTGAATCATTCTTTACAGAATGTCTTTCTTTTTTGTGAATATATTTTTCTCCAATAATTTGGAAATTTATACAATTGATATATGATTTTAGTTCACTTATTCTTACTAGATAAGAAAGTATACAATACTAATTAAAAATTATTCTTGTTGACGTCCACTTCTTTTTTTAGTGATAACTAATGCGTTAAAGAAAAACTATACAATTCGCCAAAAAAGCAGAACTTTCTACCATTGCTCTTAGAGAAGATAGTGAAAACTGTTTTGTTTCTTTATGACCGTGTAAAGTAGACTTAATGTTTAAAACAAAACTTTTAATCAATATTTTACAGTTAATTCGAAATAGAAATGTTACATTTCAACTTAAATTGCGCAAATTTTACGATTTTGACTAAAATGATTAAAATAAACCGCTTTTTTCGTTATTGGAGATACGTGTCAAACTCCATGAGGCTTGCACCACCTCTACATGCAAATTGTTTAAAAAAATTTGTTTATCCTTTTTTGTCTATTAACCCTTTGCACTCGAAGAAGTTGACATTTCAAATAATCCGGGCGCCGCAGCGGCGCCTTTCGAGTTCGAAGGGTTGAAACAAATTTTCGGTGCATATCTATATGTTTTTGGGATCGCTGAATTCGAATCCGGTGTCCAAATAATCAAGTTGGCTCGTATTTTTCTAAAAAACGAAAAAATAGACGTAAAATCGACAAAAACAACGATTTTTCAGGTATATTTTTGCAAAAAAAAAATATTTTCTCGCCCGGTGGACTTAACCAACATATTTATATGTCCTTTGGGTCGTTGAATTTGAATCTGAAACCCAAATATCCAATTTGGCACATACTTTTTCGAAAATCGCAAAAATAGACGTAAAATTGGCCAATACAGCGATTTTTCTTGTATACTTTTACAACAAAAAATTTTTCATGTTCGGTGGTCTAAATCAGCATATCCTTATGTTTTTGGGGTCACTGAATCCGAATCCGGGGTCAAAATAACCCAGTTGGCTCATACTTGATCGAAAAATGCAAAAATAGAGGTAAAATCTACGAAAACAGCGATTTTTCGTGCATATTTTTGCAAACAAAAATATATCTTCAACCCTGGTGGACTTATCCAGCATATCCTAATGCTTTTGGGGTCACTGATTCTGAATCCGGGGTTCAAATAACCCAGTTGGCTCATATTTTATTGAAAAACGCAAAAATAGATGCAAAGTCGACGGAAACAGCGATTTTTCGTGTATATTTTTGCAAAAAAAAAAAATATATATTTTCATGACCGGTGGACTTAACCAGCATATCTATATGTTTTTTGGGTAGCTGATCCGAATCCGGGGTCCAAATAACCGAATTGGCTCATATTTTTTCAAAAAACGCAAAAATAGAGGTAAAATCGAACAAAACAAATGAATGCGAACAAAACAAATGACAGATCAGGCCCGAACTTCGCGTCAAAACAAATGACTGTGAAACAAACAAATGAAAGATCGCGCTCGAACTTCAAGTTAGTAAAGAGGACAGTGGTGACAATCTCTTTAAGCGTGCTTCTTAATGTGACTTCAGCATCGTTTTAAAAACCATTATCAGTTTTTTTTTAGATCACTAGTTTACTATACTATACTTATACTATTACTATAAACTCCCAAATCAAAACAGATCATGTCTTCTAAGCGCTGTTTCAATTCCAATTCACCCACTTCCATTATAGCGCATAATTGTGTGGGTGATCCAGATGCATTTTGCTACATATGTGGTAAATTTGAGGTTTTAGAAAATCGAAGAGTAATCAGCGATGACAAAAACAATTTATAAAAGCTATTTTGGTATGGAAGTTCAAAACCAAAGTTAAAATTGGGTTCCTCACAAAATTTGTAGTGCTTGTTATAAGGCATTCAATCGATTGAAGGACAGAGAAGGAAATAAGAAAACCCTTAGAATTCAAGAACCTACGATATGGAAGAAACCTCTTTGGAAAGAGGAATGCTACTTTTGTATGATTTTGTATATATCTGTTGAAAATAACGATGTTAAGGGCCATCCATATACCACGTGGACACTTTAGGGGGGGGGGGGTATGGAAAAATTCCACGCTTGTCCACAAGGGGGGGGCGGGGGGGGGTCGAGCTAGAATCCACGTGGACATACATTTCCCAAAATCTGTGGAAAATAGACTGAAATGAGACAAGGTATACTCTAGGTATACTCCAATTTTTATATTGTGCTCACGCACAATATAATTTTTATTTTCATTTTTTTCACGACTGTTTCTTTCAAATTAAAATCATGTTTATGCTCACGTTCCTAAGCTAATTCGAATTTTTTCAGCCAATTTATCGTTCCTTTTGGACTTTTTATAGTCCGGGAGCTAGCGAAAATTATATGGACGTCATTTTGGTACTCAATAAAATGTCAGGTTCTTTTGTTTTCATAGTCAACAGTTCGAAATTCGTTGACTGACTAACAGCTGTTGGTTTATTTTGCAACAATTTATCGTTAAACTCGTCAAAAATTCGAGTGACAAAACGTCATTTTAGTGCTCTTGAAACCCACGGGGAATGATTGTTTAGATGCTGAAAACTAACAATAAGTTTGACTGGCAGCTCCTGAGTGGTGCCAAAGTTAACTGGCAGACTGTTAAACATGTAAAAATTTCGAGTGAAAAAACGTCATTTTATTACTCTTCAAACCCACGGGGAATGATTGTTTGGATGCTAAAAACTAACAATAAGTTTGACTGGCAGCTCCTGAGTTGTGCCAAAGTTAACTGGGAAACTGTCAAACATGTCAAAAATTCGAGTGAAAAAACGTAATTTTATTACTCTTGAAACCCATTGAGGATGATTGTTTTGGTGCAAACATCTAACAAAGAATTTGACTGGCAGCTCCTGAGTGGTGCCAAAATTAACTGGCAGACTGTTAAACATGTAAAAAGTTCGAGTGAAAAAACGTCATTTTATTATTCTTCAACCCACGGGGAATGATTGTTTGGATGCTAAAAACTAACAATAAGTTTGACTGGCAGCTCCTGAGTTGTGCCAAAGTTAACTGGGAAACTGTCAAACATGTCAAAAATTCGAGTAAAAAAACCTAATTTTAGTACTCTTGAAACCCATTGAGGATGATTGTTTTGGTGCAAACAACTAACAATGAATTTAACTGGCAGCTCCTGAGTGGTACTTAAGTTAACTGGGAAACTGTCAAACATGTAAAAAATTCGAATGAAAAAAAGTCATTTTAGTACTCTTTAAACTCATTGAGAATGATTGTTTTGGTGCAAACAACTAACAATGAATTTAACTGGCAGCTCCTGAGTGGTACTTAAGTTAACTGGGAAACTGTCAAACATGTAAAAAATTCGAATGAAAAAAAGTCATTTTAGTACTCTTCAAACTCATTGAGAATGATTGTTTTGGTGCAAACAACTAACAAAGAATTTGACTGGCAGCTCCTGAGTAGTGCCAAAGTTGACTGACATTTTAATCAGCAACCGGATGAAAGTTTTGTCCTTTTCATTAACTAAAATTTTAATCGATAGGATACTTCTATAAAAATAATATGCATATAAAAAAAGAAACTACGAAAAACTCACTTTTTATGCAAACTCACAGCTCGCAACAATGGGTTTCAAGAGTAATAAAATCATGTTTCTTGACTTGAATTTTTGGCATGTTTGACAGCCTGCCAGTCAACTTTGGCACCACTCAGGAGCTGCCAGTCAAACTTCTTGGTAGTTGTTTGCACCTAAAAAATCATCTCCAATGGGTTTCAAGAGTACTAAAAAATTACGTTTTCTCACTCGAATTTTTGACATGTTTCACAGTCTGTTAGTTAACTTTGGCACCACTAAGGAGCTGCCAGTCAAACTTATTGTTAGTTTTTAACATCCAAACAATTATTCACCGTGGGTTTCAAGAGTACTAAAATGACGTTTTTTCATTCGAATTTCCGACCAGTTTAACGATAAATTGTTGGAAAATGCACCAACAGCTTTTAGTTAGTCAACGAGTTTCAAAATGTTGACATATGAAAACAAAAGTATCTGAAATTTTAGTGAGTACTCAAATGACGTCCATGGAATTGTCGCGACCTCCCGGGCATTTTGAAGACTAATAATATCGATATTTTCATAAAATACGTCCACGTGGACAAAGTACAGGGGGGGGGGGGCATTTGTCCAAATTCCTCGGCTATTCACGAGGGGGGGGGGTCAAAAAGTGGTGAAAAATTGTCCACGTGTTATATGGATGGTCCCTTACAAAAAACTCAAAAAATTTGTCACGTGACAGACAGACCACTGAAGCAGAAGAAAATAAAAGTACTGATGAAGATTTCGATGTTGATCGTGATGAAATTGACATTTCAGATTATGGTAATGACGAGGATGATGATGAAAGTAGCGGTGTTAATACAGAAGTGTACACACCAGACAATGAAAAGAATAAAGTTCCTAAGCTATTTACTACTAAAGAATTGAATGATTTATCGCGAGATCTCGGTCTCTCTAAAGATGCTTCAGAGTATCTTGCTTCCGTTTTCAAAAAGAAGGACTTATTAACTAAAGGAGTTAAATCAAGTTTCTACAGTAATAGGGAAAAAAGAGCTTAGACAGTTTTTTACTTCTGAAGAAAATGATCATGGAAAATTAGTCTATTGTAAAAACATTGACGGATTAATGGAAAAAATGAAACCTGGACTGTATAGTCCGGAAAATTGGCGGCTATTCATTGTCACTTCTAAGCGCAGTCTGAAAGCAGTGTTATTGCATAATGCTAATGTTTATGCTCCAATTCCAATCGCACATTCTACGGAACTGAAAGATCATTACAGTAACTTAAAATTACTCCTGGAAACAATCAATTACTCAACTTATAAGTGGAAAATTTGCGGGATCTCAAAATTCTTGGAATCGTTTTAGGATAGCAATCTGGGTATACAAAAACACCTTGCTACTTGTGCTTAGGGTACAGTCGAGATCGCGTTCGTCATTACAAAAAAAAAAGATGGCCAAAAAGAATATCGTTTGTGCAAGGACAAAAAAATATAAATGAAGATCCTCTAGTTGACCCAAAAGAAGTTTTGATTCCACCCCTTCATATAAAGCTGGGTCTTGTGAAACTGTTTGTCAAAGCGCTTAACAAGGACGGCGATTGCTATGCGTATTGGGAAGATCAATTTCCACAACTTTCCGAAGCAAAATTAAAAGAGGGGATCTTCGATGAAGCGCAGATAAGATAAATGTTGCAGGATCCAGAGTTCATTACAAAAATGTCTGGCACTGAGAAAGATGCCTGGCTTAGTTTTAAAAATGTTTTAAAAAACTTTTTAGGTAATAAGAAGAGTCCAGACTATCAAAATGTGGTTTCAGAAATGGTAAAAAACCTTGGTAAACTAGACTGCCTTATGAACTTAAAGCTACATTTTCTTCATTCGCATATAAATAAGTTTCTAGAAAACCCAGGGGACTTTAGTGAAGAGCAAGGCGAATGTTCCCACCAGGATATAAAAGAGATGGAGTCGAGGATGGTAAAGGTTTAAAGGTTTTCGTCGATCTTATGTCTAATTTTGCGTGTTTTGATAAAATATGAGCCAACTGGGTTATTTGGACACCGGATTCGGATTCAGCGACCCCAAAAACATAAGTATATGCTGATTTAGACCACCGGACATGAAACATTTTTTTGTTGCAAAAGTATACAAGAGAAATCGCTGTATTCGCCGATTTTACTTCTATTTTTGCGATTTTCGAAAAAGAATGAGCCAAATTGCTTATTTGAGCCTCAGATTCGAATTCAGCGACCCAAAAGACATACAAATATGTTGGTAAAGTCCACCGGGCGAGAACATTTTTTTTGTAAAAATAAACCTGAAATATCGCTGTTTTTGTCGATTTTACGTCTATTTTTTCGTTTTTCAGAAAAATACGAGCCAACTTGGTCATTTGCACACTTCTTGAAAGTCGTAGAAGATTATCATAATAACTTTTTGAATTTTCTAAAGAAATCGAAAATTCCAAATTTTGCCGCACAAAAAATAAGTATAAATTGAAAATTCCAGTTTGTTGTCAAACTATTCAAGAAATAAAAAAAAATGAATCAACAAAAATTGTACACTCGAAAAAGATTTACAAATTAGTTATTAATCACTTTTTGATAGGACACGTAGATTCGGTTTTATTCGTAAAAAACATTTAATTTGTGGACGATTGATACAAGCTATGGAAAAAGTCAATAGACAAAAGTTGTTCTTTCAAAAAAGGGCTAAACATTTGTCGTCAATAGTTAGTGTATGAGACGCGCCTTCGCCCTTCTTAAATTCTCCGTATTTCGGGCCGAGGCTATCGACCGACCGAGAGGCTCGTAGCCAAGCCTCAACTCATTGCAGGCACGCGCGTCTTACCCCTCACTGAGGCGGATTACCGCCTCTCTTCCTTTTGCTCCTTTTTTGCTTCTCTCCCTTTTCCTCCTTTTCCCCCTTTCTGCGCTTCTCCTTCTTTCTTTGCTCCTCCTTTCTTTTTTTCTCCTTCTTTTCTTTCTCCTCTCTGATTTTTTTAAGTTCATTATGTTCATATATATAAATTTTCCTCGAATTGCTTGAATCAGATTCCGCCGAGGAAGTTTAACTGAAACTGGTGCTTCGGTAACGGCTTTTTGTACTGCTACTCGAGCTGCTACTGCTGTTACAAATCATTGTACTTGGCGAAACGTTGGAGGTGGAACTCTGGCTTGGGTCTTTCGACATATAACCAAAAAATTTCTTACAAAAATTGAAATGGTTCAAATTTCCGATAAAAAAATTAATTTGCAACAAACAAAACACCAATTTTCAACAAAAAAAAGTAATTTAACTAGGTTCCATTTTTTAAGGGAGTAGTTAAGTTTTCAATCAAGGATGTCAGTGTTCCAGCAAGAAAATTATATTGTTCTACCAAAGGACCCAATTTTTTAGTAAAAACCATTAATTTGCAAACAGATAAACTCTAACTAATAATATGATTTTTAACAAAAAGGTTATTTTTGTGCCAAAAAGATAAATTTTCTGCTAAACTGTTGAGTCGTTAACGAATCCAGATTAATTTAGAACCAAACAGCTGCATTTTTCCTCAATCAAAAATTGGATCAAGATTAATATTCGACCAAAAGCCATGCATTTTTAATAAAGTATGCACATGAATTTTCAACAATAAAAGATCAATTTTTAGAAAAAAAACATCAATTTTTGAACCGAAAAAAGAATAGTTGCATTGCACGTTACACAAATAAATTATGATCATAAAAATGAATTGTCAACAATAGAGTTCAACCTACAGTATAATGATTATTTGCCTTTCGAAGATTAATTTTCTCTACATGGAATAGTAAAATTTTTAATCAAGGAGGTGCCTTTATAGATAGATTTATAATGACATAAAGACAGATATAGTCCCCATATTGACAACCACTGGTAACTAATTTGCTCGAAATGATTCTCCGGTTGTGTTTACTAAACATAAACTCGACCTGGGAAAACCTTCCGGGCTAAATCACTTTCAAGTGGCCATTCAACGACCTTGCCACTTTCTCCCCGAGTTGTAAACGAGAAAAATGAATAGGAATTTAGATACTTTATAGACTAAACAATTATAGTATTTTAAATGTACATTGAAATTAATTTTTGATGCTCAAACAATTTTATTACCCTATTATATTTAATTTGGCACTCGAGATTTTTTGCTATCTAGCCTTCCGCGAAATTATACACAGCTTAGAAAATAATCGGTTTGTTTTGATATAAGTTCGCGCAGGCCGACGCACCTGCAGCGAGTGAGAGAAGGCACAGCAAAGCTCCCTCCTCGATTTGATCTTCTGTTAACCTCTACTCACGTTGGGTCTTGTAGCATAAACATATACAACATATACATATAAAACATATGTAAACATACGATACGAAAGTATTATATGACATTTACTACGTTTTCTCATGATAAATTGTAAACCATTTTTTTACCCTCGTAAGAAGCATACACTTTTTCTCGTTTGTCTCGGGTTTTGATTCAGATATGAATTCCTCATTCGGAATTTGTTTGCAATTCATCTCATTTGGTGGCAAAAGTGGCAAAAGTTAAACTAATTGATAAAAAACTCATTTTTGTGTTGTACATTCATCTCTTAAATTGAAAAATTACCTATTCCATTCATGCAAAACTGATCTTATAGGTTTAAAAGTCATCTTTTTTGTTGAACTCTTTTTTTAAATGAAACTGATTTATGGTCAAGTATTTTTTTCGAGAATTAATTTTCTTAATTAACAGTGTACCTATTGTGTTATTCATTGTAAACTGGTATTTTGGATAGAAAATTGATATATTTTAATTAAAATTAAATGTGCATACTTTTTGAAAAAATCCTCTGCGGTCGAAAATTAATTTTCTTGGTGTAAAATTCGTCCCTTCAGATTAAAAATTCAATTGAGTGGGTCTAAACTAATCTGGGTTGCTTGGTTGACGGTACAACAATTTGGTCGAAAATTTAATTTTTTGGCCAAAAATTATCTTTTTTTGTTAAAAATCATATTTTTGGTTTGAATGTAAACTATTTGGTGGAAATTAAAACTATTTTGATGAAAATTTAACTTTGGTGGTGTGACGGTCTGAATGAAAAGTCACTTTATTTTAATGTTGTCCTGACACAGATTCGTAGACCTGGTCAGATAGTTTATTAATTGAAACACAAGTTGCAGCAATAGCAGTCAAACAAGGAATGAATCTGTCTTCCAGGCCCTGTAGGTTCGGTCCCTGGAATCCAGAGTACAGGCGATATCCCTTATATTAGAAAGGGAGGGAGTGCTATCTCTTCTGAGCCTAAGATACTATTCTATTTTAGGAAAAAGCGTTGGTAAAGCTAGAATATTCTTTCTCATACGTTCCCGCTTTACACCTCCCCTGTTAGAGTGAATTTCTCCTGAAATTCTTCGTAGCTATACAGATTATTTCCTTCTAAATTTAATCGGTTTATTATCTAGTTTAATTTCTAAGTCCATCGTAGGCACACTTGCTGGTACATATGTTACTACATGTGGTGTCGCTTCATTGTTTATCTTATTGGTGGTGCAACAAAAATTTATGCAAAGATTCGGAATAGATTTTCGTAATAATTCGCAGACTCTGCACTTATAAAATGCAAAAAGTGTGATGAGAATCAACGAAGTATAGCCTAAGTAAGACAGAATGTTCGTCGCCTTTTCTTTCCAAGAATGAGATCGTCTAATACTCTGTACTCTGTTCAAAACATTTTCTATCTCATCTAAAGATTTTCCAGCTAATTTTAATTTCTGTTCATTTATTTGTCCCTTTAAGGGCAGGAATTCAGTTCTTACTAGATTCAAATCGGATTCTAAGAAAGGTTACTCCTGTTATTGACTTTTCAAAGTTGGAATTGTAACAGTTAATTTGTACGATCTCTTCCTTGTTAGGAATCATAATTACCCCTTGCTCATTTTGTAAAATGTAAAATACCGTTTGATCAATAATGATTACATTAACCTGACACATTATGTTGTTTATGATTCTAACGCTGTTTTTAATCAATTGTGTTTCCCATGATTTCGTTTCTGCTAAGAGATAGCTAGGGTTCTTTCTTTTACAAATCCTAATAGTTTCTAGAAATTTACAGTAGCTAAGATCGCTTTCTGACGTGGGGATGTAAAGAGTTCTTTGATCGTTGATCATTACATAATTTTCATTGGGTATTACTGCGACAAAATTGTCCCCCTTTCGTGCTGGTATCGGAATTAAGTGATGTATTTTATAGCATTCCTTTTCCATTATTGGAATTTGAATTGAATAAATGAATTTACTATTTATCAACGAAACAGTTATCTCAGCAATATCAATTAAGTATTGGTAATTTTCCTCTACTAACTGAATACTATGTTTTTCATTGTTTTCATCCTCAAACTGCTTAAATCCTTCTATGAGTGTGATCGGAGGTAAGATTTGAGGATGTATACTTCCGTGTTTTCGGTCATTTATTGCATTAATTAATAACGATATGTCTTGGCTTAATTCTGACATAATAATTGACATGATTGTTATCTGATTAGCTATTATTATATTTTCGATTTTCTCATTCGTCTTATTGGCTATCTTGTTATAAGCGTACAGAACGCTTTTACTTTTCGCAAACATGGAATCTACATCGTGTTCGGCTGAGTTTAAAATAGTCCTAATTACCTTAGTCTGATTTTGGAGTGACATTTTTAGAATTTTGTTTTCGGAATATAGTTCGTCAAGCTCGTGATTGATATAATCTAAATCGCTTTCGGATAATGCTCCAAAAAGGGTCTTGGAGATGCTTTCCACGAAATTAAAAATTCCCTTTTTGTACCGGTTCTTTCCTAATAACTGATTTATTAACAATCTTCGAGTATTTAGCCGCTCAATTCTAGATTTTAAGGTTTGTAATTCAAATTGTACCAAGCATACATTACATCGTTCTGAGACGGATTTATAGAAATGATTTATTTGTTCGTATCTTTTGTCAATGGTGTGTGTATCGACGGATGAAATGAGTCGCCAAGTAGTATGAAAGATTTTTGCTGAACCGAGGTCTTCAATGAAGATCGTGGAGCCATCGAGTGACGTCAAAGTAACGTTAGCGGATGAGATGGAGATGAGTGAAATGAATATCCAAGCCAAATTCATACTGAAAAAATCATAAAATGAACCGATCAAGCTATTAGTAGTAGGGCTTCAGCCTATTAGCGTGTACTGTATAATGTTGATCATTGTATAAAATTTCATAATCAGGGTAACGAACGCGTTTGCATATGGTGTATGGTCCGAGCCATTCGCTTTCCAATTTTGTCTGTTTTCTATCGTTATGCAATAGGACTAAATCTCCTAGTTCAAAAAGAGTATTACTGATGGTTATTTTTGCATCTTGCTGCCTTTTTAATCGTTTTTGTGTTTTTGTATGGCAGCTCTTCCCTTTTCCAGATATTCTTCGTGTCTTTTTTGCCAAATGTTTAATAGCTCTTGGTGGGTTATTGATGTGGTAGTTGCTAAAGCTGACGGTAAGTTAGCTTTTCTTCCGAATGTCATTTCGAACGGTGTGAGTCCTGTGCTCTCGTAAACTGCTGTATTGAATGCTAAGCAGATCAGGTTCAAGTTTTGATCCCATTCCGTCTCGTTATCGGCCATGTAAGTCTTTAACAAATCTTTAATTGTTCCGTGAGTTCTTTCTAGTGCTCCATTACTTTGTGGATGGATAGTGGTTGTTTTGACGTGCTTAATTCTGAAGAGGTTTTCAAATTTATTGACCAATTCCGATTCAAAGTTAGCGCCTTGATCAGTTGAGATGTGCTTTGGAGAGGAAAAGATGTGTATGTAGTGATCTAGCAGGTTGGTTAGTATGTTCTCGCTCGTTGTTTCGCTTATTGCAACAAGGATTATATATTTCCCTCAATAGATTTTGCTTCTCCTCTACATTTAATTGTTTATCAGGTCGCTCGCACAGAAAAAAATGTGTGTTCTGCAAATTTGTTCTGAAGTAAGAAATTTAACATATATCCGATGCGGACTCGTTAGGTGATGTTAATTAAGGGATCTTCCATGTGAAATTTAAATATACTCCAGGATTTGTTGCTGGTGAAGCCTTTAATTTTGGTGTGCAAAAGTTTCACCCATTCCTCTTCGTTGTATTCTGGTAGTTGAATCCTCAGCAAAGAGAAAAAATTTTTCTTGCGTATTTTAATCCAATTCTTTCCGTTAATTACTGGTTTAATTTTCAACTTATTAGGCATACGGTTCTTTTTCCAGTTGGCATACTCGTTGAGGATTTCTTTTTCATCTTTCGGTTCGTGATTTCGCAATCTTTCAGAAATCAATTCGTTATCTACGCCTGTCATTGGTGTTCCGGTTCCATCGACTTCTTGAGGGTTATCTATCTGATCGATTTCTGCATTCTCCTGCGATTTTTCTGAAAGATTTTTATCTTGAATCGGATGCATTCGCGAAAATGCGTCAGCTGCCGTATTTTCCTTCCCTTTTTTGTATACGACCTAGTACATGTACGCTTCTAATTTAAATCTCCATCTCATTAACCTGGAAGAAAGGTCTTTCACGTTGAAAAGCCATGTCAAAGCCTGGTGGTCTGTTTGTATCACGAATCTTTCATCTTTCAATGACTTAAAACTTGTTTCGCAAGTCGATTTCCAGTTGAAGGGTTGATTTGTCTTTGTCAATTCAGTTAGTGGTTTAGCTATTGTAGAAAAGTTTCTTATAAATTTTCGGTAGTACCCGGCTAAGCCTAAGAAGGACATGACTTCTTTTTGTTTTTCGGGTCTTTTAAAATTTTGGACAGCTGATAATTTATAGGGGTTTGGCTTCACCCTATTTTCTGTGATCACATGCCCTAGGTATTCTAGTTCTGGCCGAAGAAATTCACATTTATCCGGTTGAAGTTTAAGTCCGGTAGTTCGTAAGCGTTCAAATAGGATAACCAGATTTTCATTGTGTTCTTGAAGTGTACTTCCAAAGACAACAATGTCGTCTAGGTAAGCAAAGCATATTTTTCCGATTAGTCCTCTTAATGCTGTATCCATAATTCTTTGGAATGTTGCCGGCGAATTCTTGAGTCCCATCGGTAAGCGATTGTAGTGAAACTGTGCCTCATTTGTAGAGAACTCAGTGTATTTTTTTGAGTCCTCATGCATAGGAATTTGGTGAAATCCTGAGCTCAAATCGAAAGCTGAAAAGAATTTTGCTTTTCCGAGTTGGTCCAAGATTTCGTCGATCACCGGAAGTGGGTAGGCATCTTGATCAGTTTTCTCGTTCAACTTCCTGAAGTCAATGACAATCCTCCACTTCTGTTTTCCAGATGCATCGCGTTTTTTCGGGACTGCCCAGAGTGGTGAGTTGAATGGTGAGTCCGAACCTTCTATTATCTTTTTAGTTACCATTTCTTTCACTTGATTAGAAATCTCTTTCTTGTGACATTCTGGATGTCGAGGTTGACGTATATTAATGTTAGCTTCATCCTTCAAAACTATTTTGTGTGACGCTAGGCTGGTGCATGGTAATGGAACTCCTTGTAGTGTGAAAATGTCGTGATATGAGATAGCTATCTTCTGTATATGGGCTCTGTGAACATTTTCGATATGTTCGAGCCTCAAATTTTCATTCAGTAATTTTAATCTAGCATTTAATTCATTCTGCGTAATGTAGGTTATGCGCTCCTCTCGTGCCGGAATAAGATTGATATATTTATAGTTTATCCCTTCGTCGCTCAGTCTTAAGTCCATTTCTGTTTCGTTACTGACAGGAATTTGAACTTTTGAGTCAACAATCCGGTAAATGGAATTCGGAATGTAGGGATTATCTTCTATGATAATGTGCCCTTGCTTCTTGATTGTTTCCACGGATATCATTTTTATGGTGTTCTTTGGGATAAGGATTCCGTCATACTCAAAGGGTATATCTTATCGTCAAGTTGGAGGGATTCGTTTCCCTTGAAACTTAAATTTCGTGACTTCTTTTGTCCTGTGCTTGTCATTTCCCATTGAAAACTCTTTTTCCATGGTAATCCTCTGGTGTCTTTTATTAAGACAATTTTCTTTTATTAAATTGATCGATGCAACGCTATCAACTAATAATTTTACCGGTTTTATTGCTCCATGTAATTGTCCTCTGATTGTCTTCCGGATTTTGCTGATAGTCTGTCTCCGGGTTCCTTTCCGTTTCCTGGAACTCTTTCTCTTCCTCTGTTTCTTCTTGGGTATAGTTCACACGATTCGGAGGTCGAGTTCCCGAGGCTTTTGTGTAAAAATTTCTTCGTTTAGAGAAACATTGATTTTCGGTATGCCCGGGTATTTTGCAGTGACTGCAAAATAAGTGGAGTCTCTGTTGCAAAGGTATGCTGTTATTTGGATGATTATTCATTGAAGGGTATTTTTGTTTACTGAATTGGGAGTTTGGAGTTTTGAAAGGAGTTTTATGAGGGTTTGTACGGATAAGTAGTAGAGGTTTAATTGTGTTTTTTGATTGACGAATTTTGCTCCGTTCCGCTAACCAAACTTCTGATTGGATTGCCATTTATTGAGCTTCTCTAATGTCGTTTGGGTTTCTACTCGAAACTCGGTCTGAAAGCTCTTCTCTTAAGTTCATAATGTATTTTTCTAAAATAGTTTGTTCTTAATTTTTTATACAAATTCTTCTTTCGTCTATTTGCAGATTTTTTGACTGTACAGCATATAACAGTTCATGCATTCTTTGGTTAAACTTTGTGTTGAAATTCTGCGTGGTTTCTACCGCTCCTTGAATTATTTGTGAAAGTTTCGTGCGATGTGTTTCCAGCGATCCTGTTGTACCAAAATTAGTTCCAAGGGCTTTAAAATGATCATCATATTTTTCTATCGATAAAAAGCGAATTGCTTTCTCGGCTTCTCCCTCGATTTTCTCTGCAATGATCCAGTCCAATAAAACTCCTGGATTTGTGCACTGTCTTTCAATTCTCTTCACAAGAGCGATGAAGGATTCAATTCCCATATCAACTTGTCCATTAAATTTTTTAATTAATTTAATCGCGTCCCTTGCAGGGATAGTTTCGTTTAATGCTGTTCTACTTTCAATTCTATCATTTAACCGCTGTGAAAGCCTGTCTCTTGTGAGGATATCTTTATTTTGAATTGTTGCTCTTTCCTGTAACAACATTTGTCGTCCTATTAACGCGTCATCATTGGCTGTTTCAGAATCTGCATCGTTCTCCCTCTCACTTTCGTCCGACGTAACCAAATCCAAATTCTTTGCACTGGAATGTATTTCTTCCTTACGGCTATTTATTGCAAGTTCCATATTAGTCATCCCGCCTGATAAATTTGTAACATTTGAAATATTTCTGCGTTTGTTGTTGAAAGTTGTGATTCGGGATTATTTGTTATTCTTGAAGTGGTTGGAATTTGATTTTCTCGGGAATTCTTGGTCTCTGCAGGTGTGGTTTTCTTAATTATTTACTTTCCTACGAATGTTAACGGGTGTCGGGTGTTATGTCGCCTCACGTTATTCAAACTCTATATCGTTCGGTACATGAATTTACTCGCGTACGCGTATAGTCCGTGGAGACGTCAGCCGTCCAGCCAGTGACTATTTTCTAATTTAAATTCACTATTTGAAAACGAAAGTGCTACAACCTTGGCCAAATATTGTGAATCAATCGATGAACGTTTATTAACGAAAGGTCTAGTCTCGCGTAGTCAACTAACCTTACGTGGGCGTGGAGAGTCGTGACAGAACACTCCTTTTATTTTGTCTATAGACAAAATATATTTCCTCTTCTTTTTACTCACTTGAGATCCCCAGGGAAGACAGTTGGTGGCTGCTGCAGTAGATCTTTTCATTCTGGTCAGCCGTGGGTTCCCGAGTCCGTGAATTCTGCAATTCTAGGTGCCAACTTGGTTGGGTGACGTCTCGCCTTTTAGTCTTGTATTGTTTGCAAGACAAGGAATCACTACTGTGAGCGTATTTATTCTAGCTCAGTATGTGTTTTCCTAAATATTAAATTCCGTAGAATGGTTCACATTGATACTTTATAAGAATGACGTATCAATCAAAAGTATTCTGGCATGGATCGCCAATTTATGTGACGGTCTGAATGAAAAGTCACTTTATTTTAATGTTGTCCTGACGCAGATTCGTAGACCTGGTCAGATAGTTTATTAATTGAAACACAAGTTGCAGCCATAGCAGTCATATTATTGGGTTTAAAATTAAGTCGTTTTGCAGATAATTCATTTTTAGCTATAAAATTTTACAATTACATTAAAAATTCATGTATTTTATTGAAAGTTTCAGTCCCTGGGCAGACAATCTGCTTTCTAGAAAATTCACCCTCATGGATCCAAGTTAAATAATCATCATACTGTTGGTTGAACACTATTGTTGAGAATTTTTTTTATTCATAATTTATTTTTGTAACTAGAAATGTAACTATTCCTTTTCAGTACAAAAATAGATGTTTTTTCCCCTGAAAATTGATCTTTTATACTTGAAAATTCATCTGCATACATAGTTAAAAATTCGTCTGCGATCGAAAATTAATTTTCTTGGTGGAAAGTTCATCCTTTTACATTAAGAATTGTGCTTAATTGTGTTTGATAAATATCTTTATTATTGTTAAAAAAAAATTATGTACGATCGACAGCTATCAGATTAAACATTAAAATATGAAGCTCAAAAAATATAAGATAAAAAAATAGTCAAATTTCGAAAAAAATAAAATGGTCCTGATTTGTGTTTGGAAAAACAAGTGTTCATTAATCTAAACAAAATTACGTTGTGCGGCCAACAATTCTCATATTATAAGACAAAAGGTATAACTAAAAAAAACACAAAGCCCAAAAATAATCAAATTTCGAAAAACCAAAACTTGTGCTGAATAATAACTGGATTTATCCAGAACAATTCAGGACAATTCAGCACAATTTTTTTTTTTGTAATTTGTATTTTTTTCATCTTTTTAATATGAGAACTGTTGATCTCAAGTAATTTTCTTAGATGGAATAATGACAGAATTTTCCGAGCACAACTCATTACAAGTTTTAGTTTAGTTTCAACAATTGTGCGCGTAATATTTGATTTTTGAAAAACAGTTTACGACACAAATGAGCACAAGTCTAGTACAACTTTTATTTTTTCGAAAAAATAAGTTTGCGGATCTAATCTCCGGGACATGCCTTTAGTGCAATTTTTTTAAATAGCAGAAATACCCAAACATTACTTACCTTAATCTGTGTTCTAATAGTGGCCAGGATCACTGTAGTCAATTCGGCACCTACTCTGCTTTGATCTGCTTATCGAAATGAGAGCCACAAGGCGGCAAGATCCATGGAAATAAGAATAGGAATTCCAATTCCAAAAATGCTACCAATCCTGTAGCACTAAATATGAAAATTAAATCTTTTGCGCTGCAGGATTGGTAGCATCAATCGAAAAGACACTGTTCTCGGGGAGTAGGAATGTTAGTACTACTGGGAGATTGAGTACAATTTGTTTTCTGTTTCTGGTGAATGTCATTTTAGCTCCATGAGATAATTTTTCGCTGGCGTTTTTCGAAATTATTTTACCGCGATTCTAACTGTTCTTGCAGACAGTTTTGTGCTAAATGTAGCTCTTTTTACCGTATTTTTAATTTTTTATACGTATCCCATATTTGAAATAGCATAGTAAAAGTTCATATTATCGCTTCTCAAAACATCTGTAGCATGTACGAAAATAGGGCCTTGGGGTGTCCAAATACCTCACCTTGTGGTGTGAAGGTTAATTTCAAACATTCGTATAAAATATAAAAATGTCTTATGTTCATTTAAGAAATACTTCTTTCCCTATTTTTGAAGTAAAAAAACATTTGTCATAGATAAGCTAATTCTGAACACGTAACTCCCTGGCCTGCATGATTTGAGTGAGATTTGGTCAACAGTATTTTAACGAAAAACTTTCTTTTTTTATAGAATACTTTGATAAACTGAAAAACTGAATGATCTATTTTATATCGCACTACATCAACTCACTACGCCACTTCTACAAGGTCTGTCGAAAAAATATTAACAGCAAATTTGTAGATCTTTTTTGGGTGAGGAACTTTTATATTTTAATTTTTTTCATACCTTGTGTCGTTTCTACGAAAATTAATTTTTTTATGTTATTTTTTACGAATAAAACACAACCTATACGTTCTATCCAAAATGATTAATGAAAAATTTGTAGTTCTTTTTTAAGTGAATAAATTTTGACAATTAATTTGTCCTTTTAAGTATCTATCTTGAAGCACATAAGGTTCCCAAAATGAAGGTTAAGTTGGTTAAGCAGATATTTGCGACCAAAATTACAAAATGTAGAGCTTTTTCAAAATTTGAATAAAAATTTTTTATGAAGTTTAGAGATTTTTGTCAAATTTTCTGTTACACGGCTAAAAGACTTGCAAATTAGTAGATTTTAAATTTTAGTAGATTTGAACAAGATTTACAAATTATCTTGCATACAATTTATGGCTGTGATTTCTCAGAAGTTTAAATTACAGTTTTGGATTTAAGTTATAATAATATTTATGACATTTAAAAAAATGTAGTTAAAGTGTACGCATTAAACGAACGAAAACGAGCGCGAAGAGCGGGAGCGTGACGCGCGCCCGTCTAAAAGTTAAAATTTTTTATTTTCAATGCTTTCTAGCGATTAAAATTAAACCTACGCGCTCTAAAGAAAACAAGGTTAATAACAAATTTGCAGACCTTTTTTTAGATGAAATTTTTAGATTAATTTTTTTCGTACCTTGTGTCATTTTTCCAAATTTTTTTCATTTTTTTTAGTTTTAATGTTATTCTTTACGATTAAAATGAAACTTACAAGTTCTATCGAAAAATTATAAATAAAAAAATTGTAGATTTTTTGTTGATGAACAACTTTGATGTTTTAATTTTTTTTCATACCCCATGTTGGTTTTAGGTTTTTTTATATCAAAAATAAGTTTTTTTATTTTTAATTTTATTTTATACAATTAAAAGAAAACCTACGCGTGAAATATTAAACTGTTTAATAAGAAATTTGTACATTTTTCTAGATGAACAACTTTTATATTCTAATTTTTTTTATACAGTACAAGTCCAATAACTTTACAACTTCGGGACTATAGGGGCGGAAAATTCCAGGAACTGCGGACTTATCGGATGCCCCCTCTATTAGCACGATATTAGGTGCGCGCATGCGTAAATCATGGGCGCAAATCATGAGAAAAATAGGACACATAGTGGGAGAAACACAATGAGTGTCCGTGCTGTACGTGTGATCACGCTTTAAGAGGTGTGTACACTTATCGAACGGCAAGTTATCGGACTTCTGCTGTAAATTGTGTTGTTTCTCAAAAAAGTACATTATTTTATTTTTAATGTTATTTTTCCCATTATAACACAACGTACGGGTCATGTAGAAAGAGGATTGATAAAAAAATTTTAGATCTTTTTTAGGTGAAAAAGTTTTGATCCATTAACTTTTTTTTCGTATCTTGTGTTGTTTTTCAAAAGTCAAAAATAGTCAAAAACTTCAATGTCAGGTTAGATATGTATGTGTTAAAAAGTTTAGCATAAAATTAAAACAGAAACAACCTTAAAAGAAGACAACAATAAAGGTGTCAATAAGAAGAAAAGCACCAAAGTGATAAAGAGCCAAGGGAAAGAGAACATCAGCCCAGGGATACCTATACCAAATCAAGAAAGGTACACCAGTAACAAGACCTTAATCCAAAAGAAAACCAGCAGCGAGAACTCAAAGCAAAACAAAACCCGCAACGAGAACTCAGTCCAAAACGAAACCAGCGACGAGAACTCAATCCAAAACAAAACCAGTAGCGAGAACAAAATCCAACATAAAATGGGACCGAGAACTCAATCCCAAACAAAACCAGCAACAAGAACTCAATCCAACACAAAACGAGCAGCGAGACCTCAATCCAAAACAAAAACATCAGCGAGAACTTAATCCAAAACAAAACCAGCAGCGAGACCTCAATCAAAAACAAAAAAATCAGCGAGAACTTAATCCAAAACAAAACTAGCAGCGAGAACTCAATCCGAAACAAAACTAGTTACGAGAACTTAATTCAATAAAAAATTAGCGACCAGAATTTAATCCAAAAGAAAACTAGCGTTGAGAACTTAATTCGAAACAAAGCTAGCGACGAAAAGCCAATCCAAAACAAAACCGGCGACGAGAACTCAATTCTAAACGAAACCAGCGACGAGAACTCCATCCAAAACAAAACCAGTAGCGAGAATTTAATAAGAAAAACCGGTGACGAGAATTCAATTCAAAACAAAACAGGTGACAAGAACTCAATCCAAAACAAAACAGGCAACGAGAACTCAATCCAAAACGAAACCAGCTACGAGAACTCAGTCCAAAATGAAACCAGCTATGAGAACTCAATCCAAAATGAAACCAGCAGCGAGAACTAAGTTCAACAAAAACCAGCGATGAGAACTCAATAAAAAAAAACCAGCAGCAAGAACTCAATCCAACACAAAACGAGCAGCGAGACCTCAATCCAAAACAAAAACACCAGTGAGAAGTCAATCCAAAACAAAACCAGCAGCGAGAACTCAATCCGAAACAAAACCAAAATGAACGCCTTTATACAGTTATTTTCAAGTTAACAGTACTTTTAATTTACATTGTTATAGAATAAGTTTTTTCAGGGGGCTAAGAGCCGCCGGAAAGAATATTGAAAACCACCCCTAGTCTAGGAAAATCAGAAAGTCGTCAAAATG
Source organism: Belonocnema kinseyi (assembly GCF_010883055.1). Taxonomy (NCBI): domain Eukaryota; kingdom Metazoa; phylum Arthropoda; class Insecta; order Hymenoptera; family Cynipidae; genus Belonocnema; species Belonocnema kinseyi. Next base: position 13,942,937 of record NC_046662.1, on the reverse strand, counting down.
AACGCCCTTACACAGTTTTTTTCGAGTTAAAAATACTTTTAATTTACCTTATTATAGAACAAGTTTTTTCTGGGGGGTAAGAGCCGCTGGAAAGAATATTTAAAACCACCCCTAGTGTATCAAAATCAGAAAATTGTCAAAATGAACGCCCTTATTCAGTTTTCTTCGAGTTAAAAATACTTTTAATTTACCTTGCTATAGAATAAGTTTTTTCAGGGGGGTAAGAGCCGCCGGAAAGAATATTTAAAACCACCCCTAGTGTATCAAAATCAGAAAATCGTCAAAATGAACGCCTTCATACAGTTTTTTTTGAGTTAAAAATACTTTTAATTTACCTTGTTATAGAACAAGTTTTTTCGGGGGGGTAAGAGCCGCCGGAAAAGATATTTAAAACCACACACTTTCGAATTTTTAAAAATAAACCTTCTACAATTTTTTGAACTCTTTGTAATTCCTTTCAATTATAAAAATAAATTAAAAATGCCATGGCATCTTTTAAAACATCCTCAAATATTAAAAAATCTTTTATAATTTCTTGAAATTTTATTAATTTTTAGATTGAAATTTAGAAAACTTTGAAAAATTTTAGAAGGGTTATTTAAAAAAATTCCAAAGTACTTTAGAAATCTTAAAAAAAGAGTTCTAGATATTTCAAAAGATTTTGAAGTAATTGAAAAGTTAGAGAGAATGCGAAGAGACTCCAAGGAATTTTTAGTTGATTACAGTTTAATATGAGATTTTAAAAGATTTGAAATATTTCAGGGTAGTTTTAAAATTTTAAGATATTTTCAAGAGGGTCATGGAAATATTAATAAGAGTCCGAATTTCAGAAGGTCCAAATACATATTTTATTATGTTATACAACTATTATTATGTTATAAAATTATACTCATACTATCTTTTTATGGATTAGCATCCAAATAGTCGGTAGATAAAATAATGTCGAATAGAGGCTTCGATATGTGTTAGTATCCATGTGTCATTATTGATTGACTTTGGGTGTTTAAATAGGTAGCCTCCTGCCAGCAATTTTGCTTTTCAAAGTAAAGCTTCTGTTTTCTCTGCAGCAGGGGCTTCATCTGCATCTTTATTTCTTGTATTTCGTCCTTTATGATTTTTGTGCGATCGTGTAATCGCTGTTTCTGCATCTTCAAGTCACATTTCCCTGACTTTCCTGACTAAATATTATATTTCCCCTTACCGTTGTACATTGTTCTATAAGCTTGAATTTTCAAACAAAAAAATTAATTTTCTACCAAAAAGATGAATTTTGAACGAAAGACATGCATTTTCAACTGAAATGAGGAACCTTTGACAAACAAAAAATTAATTTTCAAATAAAAAGGTTAATTTTATTACAAAAAAAGATGAGTTTTTAATTAAAAAATATAAATTTGCAGTCAAGAATGAAATATCTACATTCAAAATGAAAACATTAATTTAAAAAAATAAAAACAGTTGAAAGTCCTGCATAAAAAAAATTGTTTTCAATCCAAGCAGTTGCATTTTTAACTAAAGAAGATTAAATTTTGTCCACATGATAGCCCCTTAATCCATTTAGATTAGTCCTTAAAAAGTTAGACGGTATATAGACGAAAACGATCGCACCAACGACAGCCAGACAGACATAAAACTAATACTTTCTCATTATGTGAACGTAAAAATCGAAAATTCCAATATTACGCCAAAAGACGCGAGATAAATTAAAATTGAAAACTTGTAGGAGTTTTTGTATAATAAATTAATTCCAATGATTTTGCTGCTTCCGCGGCGAACTACTCAAATAAAAATGCAAAAATTCTCTAAAGAAATTAGGATAAAATTGAAGGTCATAAATTAAAATAAAGTTTCGTTCATTAAATTGATGTTCATTAACTTCGGTGGGAAAGGGTGCCGCGCTACCAAACTCGGCCCTGGGCCTCCTAGAGTACTTCTGGCAGAAAATGAAATTTGGCTTATATTCATTTTTTCAATTTTCTGTCTTCACTCCAATACTCGTTAGCTTTCGGTTCTGGTCGGGTCGGATCGGGTGGAGGAGAGATGACGATAGACGAGCCAAAGAGATAGGATGAAGATAAAATATAGACACGTTGGGACTTTATTCGTCCTAAAAGAAAGAACGAGTTCGTTAAGCCGCCATTTCGGATGAAAATTCAAAAACTTAAGAGCACTTTCAAATTGTTTAGGACCATTTTTTTTAGGATTTAAAAATTCTATGTACGGCGAAAAAAGTTGGACAAATAAAAATTGTGATCTAAAAGATGATCAAAACATTTTTTTAATAACCACTTCTTGACAGAATGTGTAGTTTTTGTTTTATTCGTGAAAAAAAACATGGAAAATAAAAAAAACAAATTTTTGGAAAAATGACACAAGATACGAAAATGAAAATTAGTAAACAAAAACTGTGCACCAAAAATACACCTATTAATTTCTTATACATCATTGTATTAATAAATAGTTTAGTTTTTAAAATAAACTTTTAAAATTTTATTGAGCATTAATTTTCAGAAAAAAATCATACAAATTCTGCCGTCCTGATGAAGAAACACTCATCTGCATTTTTATCAAAAATGAGTTTTTTATATGGTTGGATTCGTAATGAGAAGACAAATTTAACTATGCTAATCATTATTAAAAATTGTAATTAAATCTCGAGATAATTAGGTCTCAATTAGCCTATCTACAGAGATTTTCGAGAATTCCTGCTGAAGAAACACACATCTGCAGAAATACTAGCTTATCTACACGATTTCCAGGATTTGATATAGTGCTGAGCCCTGAGTTCCTGATGAAAAAAACACATCTGCGCAGATGTGTTTTTTTACCAGGATCTTCGGTCTTCCTGCAGTCCGATTTCCTGAAATCGAATAGCTCAAGTACATGATAAGTTTCTTCACCAGGATTCGAGGGTAATTTTGAGCCACCGATCCTTATTTTCAATAGCTTATCTGCATTTTTTATTTGTCAAGTAAAAATAATTCTAGTTGAATTATTTATAACATAATTATTATTAATAATCTGAAATAATTATAGAAATATAATTAATACATTATTATCATTTTAGAGACTATCTTAACCATTTGGTGATATTTGACAAATTGTTATTTTTTATTTTTTAATTAATTACTGATTTGTTCATTTAATAATAAATTAATAATTGCAACTTAATTTTATATTTTAATTAATTTTTGGAAAATTTGTAGTTGTTAAGTTTTTTCAGCAGGAAACTCGAAGGTTCTTCAAGGCGGATTCCTGCTTTCGGTAGATAGGCTTAGGCCTATCTACCGAAAGCAGGATTCTCGGCGAATTTCTGCATTAATATTTACCCTATCTACAGTTTTGCATATAAATAATTGGAATTCGCAATTTTTTTTGTTTCAATGAATAGAGCATGTCCGATTTACCGAAGAACAGTACTTTTCTTTTCAAAAAATCTCATACGTTAAAAGGTACAGATGCAAACACGTTTTATTGAATATCTCGGATCGTCTAAAATCCAGATGAGTGTTTCTTCATCAGGACGGCAGAATTAGTTGAACTTTTAACAAAATATTTATATTTTTAGTTAAAAAAATACTTTTTAAAATTACTTTCATGCTAAAACAGATTAAGTTTCAACCAAAAAAAAATAAATTTCGACAGAAAAAGATTTTCAATAGATTCTCAATAAAAAAATATTTTTGTTATGTAAAAAAGAAAGTTCCAAACTGTTCAAATTCAGCCAAACGAGTTTCCAAGAAAACAGTTGGATTTTCTAGCAAGGCGTATGGCAAATAATACCAAATTTTCGAAGAAAAAAATATGAATTATCAACAAACAATTTAATAGACTTTTCAAACGAAAAAAATGAATAGGAATTAGATAATATATAGACTAAACAATTATAGTATTTTAAATATACATTGAAATTAATTTTTGATACTTAAAAAATTTTATTACCCTGTTATATTAAATTTGTCACTCTAGATTTTTTGTTATCTAGGCTTCCCTGAAATTATACACAGCTTAGAAAATAATCGGTTTGTTTTGATATAAGTTCGCGCAGGCCGACGCACCTGCAGCGAGTGAGAGAAGGCACAGCAAAGCTCCCTCCTCGATTTGATCTTCTGTTAACCTCCACTCACGTTGGGTCTTTTGTGCTGCGACTCCGACCCCTTCGTGAGCTTGTATACAAACATACGATACGAAAGTATTATGTGACATTTACTACGTTTTCCCTTAATAAATTGTAAATAATTTTTTTATCCTTTTAAGAAGCATACTCTTTTTCTCCGTTGTCTCGGGTTTTGATTTAGATATAAATTCATCGTTCGGAATCATCTCGTTTGGTTAAAAATTGAAGTGCTTGGTTTACATTTTTTTTTAATATTCCATTTTTTTGTTTAAAATTCATATTTTTTTTCGGAAATTCAACAACCAAGTTGCAAAAGTTACACTAATTTTTGAAAACTTAACAATTGTGTTGTACATTCATCTCTTGAATTGAAAAATTAACTATTCCATTCATGAAAAACTATCTTCTAGATTTAAAAATCATCTTTTTTGTTGAAATATATATTTTTTTAATGTAACTACTTTATGGCCAAGTCTTTTTCGAGAATTATTTTTCTTAATTAACAGTGTAACTATTATATTTGTCATTGTAAAGTGGTATTTTTTATAGAAAATTGATCTTTTATAATTGAAATTTAATGTGCATACTTTGTAAAAAATTCGTCTGCGATCGAAAATTAATTTTCTTGGTGTAAAATTCGTTCTTTCACATTAAAAATTCAATTGTGCGGGTCTAAATTAATCGGGGTTGGTTGATTGAGGATACAACAATTTGGTCGAAAATTTAATTTGTTGGTCAAAAATGAACTTTTTTGTTAAAAATCATATTTTTAGTTTAAATTTAAACTATTTGGTGGAAAATGAAACAATTTAATGAATATTTAACTTCGGTAGAAAATTAATTTTATTGCTCAAAACATCATATTTAGATTGAATATTATTGTTGAAAATTTATGTGCATACCTTGTTAAAAATTCATCTGCGATTGAAAATTAATTTTCTTGATGGAAAGTTCATCCTTTTACATTAAAAATTGTACTTACTTGTGCTTGATAAATACTTTTATTATTGATTACAAAAAAAATTATGTACGATCAACAGCTCTCATATTAAACATTAAAATATTTAGCTCAAAAAACATAAAAGATGAAAAAACAGTCAAATTTCGAGAAAAAAAATGGTCCTGATTTGCGTTTGGAAAAAGGAGTGTTAATTAATTTAAACAAAATTACGTCGTGCGGTCAATAATTCTCATATTATAACATAAAAGGTATAACTGGAAAAGAAAACCACACAAAGCCCAAAAATAATCAAATTTCGAAAAACCAAAAATTGTGCTGAATAATAACTGCACTTATCCAGCACAATTCAGCACAATTTTTGTGTTTTCCAATTTGTATTTTTTTCATCTTTTTAATATGAGAACTGTCGATCTCTCGTAATTTTGTTATAGGAATTAAGGGCATGTAATACTTACAGTTTCCCCGGCTTTTTTTCCACAAAAATGAAAATTTTTGAAAACTCAATTCGGAGATGCTATAAAATTTCATAACGGACGTCCCCAGACTCTTTTTTGAGGGATAATAACAAAAAAAATGTATTGTGCTAAATAAAAATGTTATGCATATGCATTATTTTGAGGTTGCGTCGTTTTTCATCTCTGCCTTTCCAAAAATCTGGAAATTATTTATGAAATACGCTTTTTCGATTGGCTGCAAACAATCTTAGTTCCGGGAGATTAGTTACTATGTTTATTTGTAAGTCCAAAGTTTTCGGCCACAAATATTTTGTAGTTTGAAAGTAACGCTCGGGTGAATTGTAATCAGAACATAACCTCGAAATATACACGCACGTTGTTAGCAATATCAAAAAATTTTTGATCAAAAACACAAAAAACGTGTGCGGAGACGTCCTTTAGCATGTTCGCTATCATTTCCCATATTTTGAAGGCAAAATATTTCTTATCCTAGGAAAAAAGCCGGGGGAATCTAACACTGAAAAAATCAATACTATTTCCTAAGCGCTGTACAAATATATCACATTTTGCTAAATTAAAACTTTTTTGAATTAACCTACAAAAAAAGTGTGTGGGGACGTCCGTTAGCATGTTCGTTATCATTTCTAGCACAACTTTTATGTTTTCGAAAAAATAAGTTTGCGGATCTAACCTCCGGGACATGCCTTTAGTGAAATTTTTTTAAATAGCAGAAATACACAAACATTACTTATCTTAATCCGTGTTCTAATAGTGGTCAGGATCGCTTTCGTCAATTCGGCACCTACTCTGCTTTGATCTGCTTCTCGAAATGAGAGTCACAAGGCGGCAAGATCAATGGAAATAAGAATAGGAATTCCAATTCCAAAAATGCTACCAATCCTGTAGCACTAAATATGAAAATTAAATCTTTTGCGCTGCAGGATTGGTAGGTTCCATCGAAAAGACACTGTTTCAAGCGGAGTAAGAATGTTGGCACTACTGGGAGGTTGACTACATTTTGTTTTCTGTTTCCGGGGAATGCCATTTTATCTCCACGAGATAATTTTTCGCTGGCGTTTTTCGAAATTATTTTACCGCGATTCTAACTATTCTTGCAGACAGTTTTGTGCTAAGTGTAGCTCTTTTTAGCAATTCTTTCTGTGAATAGTGAGTAGCGGGATTAACCCTTGCATTGCAAGTATTCAAGATGACAAGGTGGCTGGAAAGGTATAAATTTTGAACTGGACTTTTCTTTCATATAGAAATATCATGTTAATTTAAGAAATACTTCTTTGCTTATTTTTTTAAGTAAAAAGCATTTGCCATAAACAATCTAATTCTGAACACGTGACCCCCCGGTCTGCATGATTTGAATGAGAATTGGTCAACAGTATTTTAACGAAAAACTTTTTTTTTAATAGAATAGTTTGGTAAAATAAAAACTAAATGATCCATTTCATATCGCACTACTACTTAGACGAAAATAATGTAATCATTTTAAATCGTATATAGTCCACTTCTCGAAGGCCATTTTAAAAATGAATTCACGGCAAAAAATGAACGGTCATTTCTCGGTTCGCAAGCATTTTTTACGGTCATTGGAATAAAAAAACCGTTAAAGCTGAAAATTCAATGATTCGATTTAATAAAAACTGAACTGCAAATTAAAGCACTTAAAATAAAATTGTTTAAAATTTTTATCTCTTAATAGTGAAGCTTAAAATTGTTTAAATTCAAAAATCAATAATTTTCCCATATAAAATAGAGGCTTTCGACACGTTTGAATTGAAAATTGTCTAATTATATTCAGTTTAACTAAAAAAAATCATTTTAATTTTTCATAAATTGAGCTGTTCGAATGCGCTCGGTCTTTATATTTTCGCACATTCTTGCCCAAACATTTTAAAATTAAGACTCAAAACATTCACTACTTTGCATTTCTTCCGCATTCGGACACATACCTTTTAAAATTAAAGGTGAACGGACCGAGAACTGTAATTTTGTTATTTTGACTCTCTTTTGTTATAGCTCTTTTGGCTTTAACGAACACATTCTCATCACGTATCTCGTGCTTCGCACTCGATTTTGTCCAACAAGTCAACTTTTCTACATTATACACAACACTTTTATATCAATTATAATAAATTTTTTATGTAACTCTGCCAGGGATTACTTGTTAAAAAATTTCAAAATAAAAAGCAAATTGTATTTCTCATGATTATTTTTGTGTTTGTTTCCTATTTTGCTTTGAATTGTATGCTAAGCTGCTCTGAAACATGTATCATTTTAATAAATATATATCATTACAATTCATAAAATGCATAAAAATTGAATCATAATAATTCTTATTTCCTTGTTTTTATAATTAAAAAAAAATTTAATATTGTTTTTTACGATTAAATAAAAACCACTGCGCATCTGCATAGGGTCTAATATAGGAACCTAATAGGGTCTTATATAGGAGTCTATGTCCTCTTTCGTCTTTTCTGTGCTTTTTCCAAAAAGTTAATTTTTTAATTTTTAATCTTATGTTTTACAATTGAAAGAAAATCTATTCGTCCTATCGAAAAATGATTAACAATAAATTAATAGATCTTTTTAGGCAAACTACTGTTGTCTGGAAATTTAAGATCATTCCTTGTGTCGTTTTTTCAAACAAATTTAAGATTTTTATTTAGAATGTTATTTTTCACGACTAAAGCAAAAACTACGTGTCCTATCAAAAATTATAGTACTTTTTTGGATGAACAAGTTTTGTCTCATTTTTTTTTCGTTGCTTATATCGAAGAGTGATTCATTCTCAATTTGTAGTTCTCTGGAACCGCCATGATCTTGTGTCGGTTTTACAAAAATTTGCCTTTTTTCAAGTGTGCCAAACAAGGGTTAAAACAAAACCTACAATGCAGGGGCGTGGAGCGTATTGAATTTTGTAGAGAGAATATTGTCATAAATGCCGACTCAATAAGTGTAATTTGCCGACTGTTATGATCTTACATTTCACACGAAGCCTTGTATCACTTCGCTGCAATTTTTATTCTCCGGCTAGTTAATATTTTTTGCCGACTAGCCAATTTAATTAGTTGAATTATCCAAAAATCCTGAAAATGCCTACTCAGCACGACTATGGGGGGGGGGGGGGGGGGGGGGAGTCAAGCCCCTCACATCCACTTGTTAAGCCACTTCTACTAGGTCTGTCGAAAAGGGATTAATAGCAAATTTGTAGATCTTTTTTGGCTGAGCAACTTTTGTATTTTAATTGTTTTCTATGCCCTGTGTCGTTTCTACAGAAATTAATTTTTTAAATGTTTTTTTTTCATGAACATAAACACAACCTATACGTTCTATCCAAAATGATTAATAAAAAATTTGTAGTTCTTTTTTAATTGAACAATTTTTGACAATTACAATAGACTCTACGTAATTTCTCTCTAAGAGACTTTTCTTTTTCCGATTTCCCCTTCGTTTGCTCGCCCCCACTCCATGCCTCATTTCACTCACAAATATGGACTCCGAACAAGGCAGCATACCTTTTGTTCTGTCAAACTATATTGTACTTATATTGTGACATTTTTTCAAATAGAATTTCAATGGACGCGCCAAGAAAAAAAAATGAAAAAAAGTGAATGGCTCACAGCTGGAACATTTGAAAACAACATTTTCAGGAGCTTAACTACATAAAATTACTCATTTGAAATCCTGAAATTTTCATATTGTCTCGTTTTCGAAAAAGTACTCAAAAATTTCAAACTTAGCATCGGTAATTATTCTTGAAATTTCAAAATTTTGAGTTCTTTTATTAACAACTATCTTCTTCAAGATCCAATTTGATTGAAATTTCCAAATTTTAATCAAGAACTTCGCGAAATTCATAATTAAATGAATCCCCCCCCCCCCCAATTTTTCGTTTCGGCGCCACTGAAGGGAAGGTTTCCTTTCCCCGAACATACTTGACAAAGCTGTACGGCGCTTGAGAGCATTTGAATTCGCGCGCGCATCACGTGACTCTCGCGTATCGCGTTCTTTTTTGTATCTACCTTGAAGCCCATAAGGTTCCAAAATGAAGGTTAAGTTCGTTAAGCAGATATTTCCTACCAAAATTCATTTAAATTCGTCACCAGATATAAAATATATTTAAAAACTATCACATTTAAATTTTTCGAATGGAAAAAAAAGTCAACAAGAGCTTTTTCGTAATTTAAATAAGGATTTTATTATGAGGTTTATAAATTTTTGTCAAATTTTCTGGCACACGGCACAAAGACTTGCAAATTATCCTGATGATATTTGTAAATTCGATGAAAGTTCAAAATGTTATATGCTTCTCAACATTTTGAAAATTTTCAAAGAACGTATGAAAAATTGTTTTTTAAGAGGTTAAGAAATATCAATGCAAATTGCTATTATATATGAAATGGATGTATTTCGAAACTATTCTAATGAAATTTCTTACTTCGACAAAGGTTCCAAAAGTTGGAGAGTTTCCAAAAATATGCAATTTTTGTTTTTAAGAGATCCGTAAGTTTAAAGCGTTGTTTTTAGTAGATTTGAACAAGATTTACTAATTATCTTGCTTACAATTTATGGCTGTCATTTCTCAGAAGTTTAAATAACAGTTTTAGATTTAAGTTATAATAATATTTATGATGTTTAAAAAAATGTAGTTGAAGTGTACGCATTAAACGTACGAAAAAGAGCGCGAAGAGCGGAAGCGTAACGCGCGCCCGAGTCGTGGCCAAACTTCGGGCGAAGCGCCGCGCGCTCTGCGCGCAATGTGTACGTTCCCGCACAGCGGGCATATTTTTTTCAGATTTTCAACGTTATTTTTTACGATTAAAACAAAATTTACGCTTCCTATCAAAAAATGTATAACAAACTTGTACATCTTTTTTAGGCGAGCAATTTTTTGTCTATACTTTTTTTTCATGCCTTATGTCGTTTCTCTAAAAATTAAATTTTTTTATTTTTAATGCTTTGTAGACTTTTTTTTGGATGAAATTTTTTAATTAATTTTTTTTGTACCTTGTTTCATTTTTTCAAATTTGTTTTATTATTTTTTTAATTTTTAATGTTATTCTTTTCGATCAAAATAAAACTTACAAGTTCTATCGAAAAGTTATTAATAAAAAAATTGTAGATTTTTTGTTGGTGAACACCTTTGATGTCTTAATTTTTTCATACCCCGTGTTGTTTTTAGGTTTCGTTTGTATCAAAAATAAATTATTTTATTTTTTATGTTATTTTATACAATTAAAAGAAAACCTACGCGTGAAATAGAAAACTGTTTAATAACAAATTTGTACATTTTTCTCGAAGAACAACTTTTATATTATAATTTTTTTCATACATTGTGTTGTTTCACAAAAAAGTACATTATTTTATTTTTTTGATTGAAATATACCTACGCGTCATGCAGAAAAAGGATTAATAAAAATTTGTAGATCTTTTTTATGTGAAAAAGTTTGGATCAATTAATTTTTTTCTTCGTATCTTGTGTTGTTTTTCCAAACATGAAATTTTTTTATTCTTAATGTTGTTTTTTATGTGCAGTTTTCGAAGCTTTTGAAAATCAAAGATAGTCAAAAACTTCAATGTCAGGTAAGATATGTATGTGTTAAAAAGTTTAGCAGTAAAATTAAAACAGAAACAACCTTAAAAGAAGACAAAAATAAAAGTGTCAATAAGAAGAAAAGCACCAAGTGATAAAGAGCCAAGGGAAAGAGAACATCAGCCCAGGGATACCTATATCAAACCAAGAAAGGAACACGAGTAACAAGACCTTAATCCACAACAAAACTAGCAGCGACAATTCAATGCAAAACAAAACCAGCTTAGAGAACTTAATCCAAAACAAAACCAGCAGCGAGAACTCAATAAAAAAAACCAACGACGAGAACTCAATCCAAAATGAAACTAGCGACGAGAACTCAATCCAAAACGAAACCAGCGACGAGAACTTAATTCGATACAAAATTAGCGACCAGAATTTAAACCAAAACAAAACTAGCGACGAGAACTCAATCCGAAACAAAGCTAGCGACGAGAACTCAATCCAAAACAAAACAAGCGACGAGAACTCAGTCCAAAACGAAACAAGCGACGAGAGCTCAATCCAAAACAAAACCAGTAGCGAGAATTTAATCGAAAACACAACCAGCGACGAGAACTCAATCCAAAACAAAACAAGCGACGAGAACTCAGTCCAAAACGAAACCAGCGACGAGAGCTCAATCCAAAACAAAACCAGTAGCGAGAATTTAATCGTAAACACAACCAGCGACGAGAACTCAATCCAAAAAAAAACAAGCGACGAGAACTCAATCTAAAACGAAACCAGCTACGAGAACTCAATCCAAAATGAAACCAGCTATGAAAACTCAATCCGAAATGAAACCAAGAGCGAGAACTCAATTCAACAAAAAACCAGCGACGAGAACTCAATCCAAAACAAAACCAGCAGCAAGAACTCAATCCAACACAAAACGGGCAGCGAGACCTCAATTCAAAACAAAACCATCAGTGAGAACTCAATTCAAAACAAAACCAGCGATAAGAACTTAATCCAAATGATAACCAGCGAAAAAAACTCAATTTAGGAAATAACCAGCGACGAAAACTCAATAGAAAATGAAACCAGCAATCTTGAAAAAATGGAAATTAAAAATAACGACCACTGGTTTGAAGCAAAAATCACCGACAGTAATACTGCCGAAAGGAAAAATAAAGAATTAGACAAAAGAGAAATTGAATTCAGTGACTGTGACTTAACTCATAGAATAAGCAGCAAAAATACCTACAGTCTAAAAATAACCAGAGAACTTGACGTAATCAAAATAAAAAACAATGACCGTAACTCGGTCGATAGAAAAACAAATGAAAATAACAGAAATGCACAGACTGACAAAACCAAAGTTATAACCAACGAGAGAAGTAAACTTGAGGAAATTCAAAAATAAGAAGCAACAGCATTGTGCCGGTGAAAATAATAACCGAAAGACAAGAGAGCAATGAATGTAAATTTTACAAAATAGTTCCAAAGGACGGTGATGGTTATTTGTGGTTTCAGAGATCTTTCAATCGGCATAGAAGGAAATGAAGAACATTACCTGGAATACCGACAAAATACAATAATTTATTGTAAAACACATGTGGCCTAAAGTTAAAGAAACAATTAACTGTTCTAGGGTAGCTTACGGAATGGAACCATATGAAACAGTAGACGATTATATTAGTGTTATGGGAAAAAACTGCGAATGGATTACTGAATTTGAAGTTGGTATTATCACGCTGATGTACGGAGTGAAAGTGCAAGTTTGTATGTTATACAACGAGAACAAATTAAAAGAGTTTCGAAAAAATGGTCTTACTAGTAAGGACTTTTTCACCACATTATTATTCGACACTTACGTAGAAGGAAAAGAAAAACACGAAACTAATACAGCGACGATTATGCTTCTGTTCAGTGGACCCAGAAATTTTGGACACTTCGAGGTTTTACAAGAAAGTCCATTAGATTATATGAAAATAGGTAAACTTGTCGAAAACGAATCCTCTAAAAAAGCTAAAGAGATCAGACATAAAAATCCACGGGTAAAAGCTGAAGCAAAGAAGAAAAGAAATGATGTAAGAAAATATGAAACTGCAGAAAATGAAATAAATATAAAATCACTTCGAAGACAAATTGCAAGAAAGAAGCAAGCAACAAATCCAGTAAATGAAACAACGTTAATTGCAGAGATAAATAGAATAAAAAATACCAAAAGCAAAGAAACACGTCAAGGAAGGAATGAAATCTACAAAGGAGAGAAAGAAAGTTTGGAAAGCATACAAACAAACGAATAATGTGAAAAAAAACAAAGTTGAACACAATAACGCAAGCACAAAATAAACTGCAAAGCGGAACTACTAGCAGGCCAATTTGAAAATGAAACTATTATAATACATGAAGAAAACAGTTACAACCTTCGGGAAGAAAATATTGCTCTGAAAGTTCTTAGACAGGAAACGAAATTTGATATTTATACTGCAATACCCATTCAGAAAGACAAAAATAGTCTATTTAGAAGTCTTTCCTTCGCTATGCATTGCGATGAGGAAAAACACTTAGGAATTCGAAAAGAAATTGTGGATTATGTTGAAATTAGTGAAACTGCTACTTTTTTGAAATTATGATATTTACAGATGTGTATGAGATTGAAGTAGAGCTCTGTCTTCATAGAAGTGACAGAATACCACCGAAGGCTGAAATAAAAGAGATAAACAGTACAGATATTTATGAATACAACCGACTGCTGAAGCCACTGAGGCCAATGGCAGAACCTATCTTTTATTTAATGAAACAAGGTCATCAGGATTTTTTCAAATTTTTCAACCAGTTCTCAATGAGCCTGAAAATTTCTTTGGAGCGGACATAGAAGATAGCGCGGGAAACATGAACAATAATGAACATTTTAAATCTTTTAGTAGACAATGATACTACGAGACTTGAAAGTGTAATAGAGAACACTGAGCCTTTTGATTTCAACGAAAGTGAAATAGACATCTTGCCTGACAGCTATAGCGATTAAATATTCAAAAAAATATGCTACAGAAATCCAATTAGTACTAGTGAGAGTGTCAGTGACGAGGACAGTGATTATGAAGCTCTGCTAAAAAAACGTTAAAAAATAAAGGATGAAAAGAAATCTATTAAAAAAAAAAAACAAATCCCATTTGACGACTGATGGCGACATCAATCATAGAAGCTTTACCAATTTTCGTTCCAGGCAACAACAAAGTATAAATAAAATATTCAGCAGGAATGAAGATGCTTCTTCTCTTCCTGAAGAGTGTGACGAGAGTAGTGATTCTGATAATAGAGATAATGACACGACATCGAAGATACCACGAGATTTGAAAAAAAGAAAAAAATTGTATGTAATCAGAACATCGGAACAAGAACAATATTAACGCAAACGATAGCAATTCCGAAGGGTTTTCTGAGCGATAGTTTTTTGAAACAAAAAATAGAATTAGTTGCACGGAAAGAACTGGGCTGTCCTTGTCCACTACGTTTTGGAGAGGACGAAACTCAGTTATTCCAATATTTGAAATGTTTACATCAGAACATGATTCAACATCGGTGGAAATCGCCTCAAAAAGATTTAAATTCTTTGTCCTAGGAATTGCAATGAAATGGGCAATTATCAAGTCAGTTGTTGTTGATTGGAGCTGGGTATTCATCAATAGCTTAAATTTCGAATGGAATGGTGGGACGAAAATAGACGAATATTTAAATCTGACATGGGATACGTTGAAAGGGCAAAAAAGTAAACCCGGCGTCTCTTACCCCCATGAAAAAACTTGTTCTATAACAAGGTAAATTAAAAGTATTTTTAACTTGGAAAAAACTGTATAAAGGCGCTCATTTTGATGATTTTCTGATTTTGATACACTAGGGGTGGTCTTAAATATTCTTTCCGGCGGCTCTTACTCTCCTGAAAAAACTTGTTCTATAACAAGGTGAAATAAAAGTATTTTTAACTCGAAAAAACTGTATAAAGGCGTTCATTTTGACGATTTTCTGATTTTTATACACTAGGGGTGGTTTTAAATATCTTTTCCGGCGGCTCTTATCTCCCTGAAAAAT
>NC_046662.1:13914540-13927679 GCF_010883055.1 Belonocnema kinseyi | reverse complement strand
CTGATTTTTATACACTAGGAGTGGTTTTAAATATCTTTTCCGGCGGCTCTTATCTCCCTAAAAAATCTTGTTCTATATCAAGGTAAATTAAAAGTACTTTTACCTTGAAAATAACTGTATAAAGGCGTTCATTTTGACGATTTTCTGATTTTGATACACTAGGGGTGGTTTTAAATATTCTTTCCAGCGGCTCTTACCAACATGAAAAAACTTATTCTGTAACAGGGTAAATTAAAAGTACTTTAAACTTGAAAAAAACTGTATAAATGCGTTCATTTTAACGATTTTCTGATTTTGATACACTAGGGGTGGTTTTAAATATCTTTTCCGGCGGCTTTTATCTCCCTGAAAAATCTTGTTCTATAACAAGGTAAATTAAAAGTATTTTTAACTCGAAAAAAATTGTATAAAGGCGTTTTTTAAAGTTATATTGCAAGAAATTTGGGTAACAGCAATATAATGATGAAGAAATTTTTTCGTGAAATTATGATTGTTAATATTATAAATAAATTTAATAAATAAGCAAATGCATTTATCATGCATTCTTCGACTTTTCCAACATTTACGACAACTCTTTCGTTGTCAAATACCCAACTAATGCCTATATTTTTTTTATTTGTTGAAAAAATCATAGAATGTATCAAATAATTATGCATTTTACTGAAATTGTCATGAAGGACCCAAATGAAAAGACTGACATAAAAAAACGAATTTTTCCAACCAAAGATGTGCGAATAATGCGTTTGTAAATTTTGTTTTAAAAATCATAAAATTTATCAACTAATCACAAATTTTGCTGAATTTATTATGAAGATCCCAATGAAAGTCTGAAATATAAAAAAAATTTCTTTCGTTGTCAAATGTCCCAATAATGACTTTGTTTATTAAATTTGTTACAAAAAATAAAATTGATAAAGAATTAATAATTTTGCTGAAATTATTATGAAATTCCTATTTAAAAAGTGGACATCGAGAAACCAATTTTTATATCTACAAATGTCTGATTAACGCATTTTTTTGATAAGAATTTAAAAAAAATCATTAAATCTAAATCGTTAAATGAACTAATTATAAATGTTGCCGATAAATGCCCGAGTAATGCATTTGTTTACTGAATTTTTCAAAGAAAAAAATAATATTAATCAACAAATTAGGAATTTTTCTAAGATTATCATAAAGTTCCTTATTAAAAAAAAAATAAAATAAAAAAAATGCTTCTGTCGAAAAACTGCTGACTAATGTATTTGTTCATCAAATTTGTTTGTTAATTTAACAATAACAATCTCAAGAAAAATTTCTTAATCAACATGTTGCTTTTATCGAAATTTTTCGCAAATATATCTTGAAAAACGTAAAATTATGGAAAATCGTAGAAAACATTCTTGCAATAAATAATTTGTTTATACATTTTTTTATTATATAATATTGGAAGATTTGTAAATAATGTGGCTCTATAAAAGTTAGGCGATTTCAAGAGCCTTTCTGTTATTGAGGAGCACCGGTAGGGTCCAACTATTCAGCACAGTTTTTGTAACCAATCTCGAAGTACTTCGATAGCCAAGTGGTTAGCGTGCGCGGTAAAATACCCCAGTTTAGGTACTTTATGTAGGGTTCGAATCCTGTGCGAGTAGGATTTTTTGAAGCGTTAAAGAGTGCAATTATTAGTATAAGTAATCGTGTGTGCGAATTATGTATTTGAAAATGATAAAAAAAAATGAAGATCATATAATAATTTAAAAAATAACTTTTTTTAAATTTAGTTTTGTCGAAGATTGGGCAGGCGTCATCTTAATATATGGCCATATATGGGTTGGCCCGACCGTGGGCGGACGGTCAATTCGCACCTGGGAGTTAGTGTATTTGAACAAATCCATTCCGATCGATTGACCCCGAAAAACACTATAAAGAAAATTCAGTACAAATTATACAGTTAAAGTGATCAAAAAGTAGTGAAAAAGTACAGTTGCATTTTCCGGATTAAAATAACATAATATATAACGTTTGAGTTGCATACAATTTATAAGTAATTATTTAAACCCATCATTTGCCTAAAATTAATTTCATTGAACTCAGTAAACAAATTTTACTTACCTTTCCGAAATTGCACTAAGAGTGCGCCACATTAGCAGATCAGGCAGGATAACTTGGCGCAGGCACACTTTTTGTGAAACTGGATAATTAACTATTTTAATAGACGTAAATTCAATAATAATCATACGCATATGGCAGATAAGATATTGATTTATGTGCTCTATATTATTTTACTACAATTTGAAACATATTTAACTTTTAACGGAGCTTTTTATAACATGTGCGTCACGTGACGCGCCGCTCCCCTGTATCCTTTCAAACATATTTGTTTTTTAAAAATCTTTATTAGAAAACAAATATGGCTGCCTCAATGTCGGAGAAATTTACAAATATTTATATATTAGTTAGAATAGAGTTTTGTTGACTAAATTTATTTTGTGTGTTAAAAATTGTTTTCAATATTTATAATGATTAGAGTCAAGTAGTTTAACAATAGATTTGTTTTACTGGTGTAACAACTTTAAGTAAAATTAACTTTGCAATCGTTACATTTATTATAAGTTGACGAAATTTGTAAGGAAAGTATAACAAACCTAAAAGTTTCGATTTTTTAGGTTAAAGAAATTATGCTATCCGACATTTTAAATTATTCACGAAAGAATAATTATTTTGTCATTATATAATTTCAAACCCATTTTTAACGTACAGCATACATTTATTATGATACGATATTTAAATTTACTGTGATAAATATTTTTTTGCTACCATAAATAAACAATTATATACCTACTAAAAGGTACATTTCTTTAATATTCCGAATTTTTCTACTTTCCGAATGTTTTCTCTCCGTATATTTACTTATTCCAAATGTTGAGCCACCTAATTTTAACGGTTCCGAATTCTTACCCGTGCCACTTCTTTGGTTTCCGAATAAATACCATTCAGAGTTTTGGATTTCTGATTTACTCCCTTTTCTTAATTTTTATCCTTTCCGAAAAATGATCGGATCCCGTAAAAAAATGGAAAAATCAAGAAAAGTTAAAAACAAGTTATTAATATTTTACATTTTGTATAATTTTATGAAAAAAAAAACATTAAAAAATACCTTTTGCCTTCGATCTTTTAGATGTGTCACCGCACATCTCGCTTTCGTCGTCATTGTCTTTCTCATCTTTTTTTTCTTGTCTCGTCTTTTTCTATTATCGGCAGGAGCTGTGCATTATCTCGGCACTAAGCTGATTCCAGAAGATGTAGTACTTTTAACATCTCCAGGGCCGGCACGGGTACACTGTATATTTTTCATGTGATTAGCCAAATCCCTGAATTTTGCATTCAAGGCTTTCATGCTAACAGTTGATATATGTTTTCGCAACACGTAAAAAGGTGAATTTTTTTGGCACTGGATAGCATACTCATTTCTCACATCAGATAACAGGCTCCCGAAAATCTGTTCCGTTTGAAATTCAGGCTAGGGAGTCTAAACAAATTTCATGAAGTACATAAGGAACACACCGCAGTTGAATCTCTTCTGTTGGTATGGCCGCGGCTTTCGGAATTGCACCACCTTCCACTGAAAATTCGACAGCTTGTAGAGTGTGTTGGTTTCCTCACAAGTTGAGGCGAAGTGCTTTATGCGTTCCAAAGCTATTTCTCCTTCACTTTTAACTTTGAAATTATTGGTACTGTTATTTTTGTACTTGATCCCATCTAGACAATAAAGCTTAACGTTTTGAGCTTTCCTTTCAATTTGCAAGATAACCAAACACCAATGTTGTCCTTTCAAGTAGGGGTCTAAGACGGTGTCTTGGAACGGTTCATCATAGAATCGAATAGGATTGTCATTTTCTTGGAAAATGCTGATGTCCTTGTCATGGTTATCTCCCATCATGAATAAAGTGATTGTTGTCGGTATGTACCAAATTGCACTCCACTCGTCTAGATTTAATGTATCTGAAGTTCTCAGTTTTACGAATTGAGACAGGTGGAACTTTACTTCGCTAAGGTCGATCAATACTCGGTTTGCCGTAAACCGTCCCACCGTCATGTCCCTTGAAACATTCTGTTCGTAGTAGTCGAGGTCGTCAAACAACTCATTGTGTAGTGCCTGACGATGAATCGAATTTTCACTCTAATTCAATGTCGATGAAGGTGCGTTTGACCACTTCCTAATACGTGACGATTGTTGATTGCTTGCAATTTTATCTTCATTCTTAATACACTGCCTTTTCTGGTCTGGAACTGCTTTGTTGCACCGTTTTCTTTTTGGCGAAGATATGACAGTGACATCAACTTTCTCACCTTCTAGGTCACTGTATCGTTTCCTCTTGGACGATACGTGTGTGATAGTAGGGGCTCTCTTTCTCTTACACCTCTTGGCAGGCACGTGTGAAGATACATTCACATCTCCTTTTTTCAAGAAGCGGCCTTGAAAGAAAGTTCGTTTCTTTTATCTGCATTTCAGTGGTCTCTTTCTCCACTCTTCTTGTACAGAAGAATCCTCTGCACTTGGAATGAGGGTCGATGTATTGAGTTTCTCTTTTCTCGTGAATTCTGGTTTTGCCTTTGAACCCTTCTCCGTACGAAAATCGAAACGGATTGTCTTCTGCAAGGCTTGCACGTAACTTTGCAGTCTCCTGAAAAGGTTTCCAATCGATAAATTTTCTCTTTTGTCAAGAACAGCGTGCTTTATCGTATGGAAGTGCGCTTCAATGTGCTGGTTGTGCATGTGTGCCACTTCTGGATCTACCTCCTTGATTAGCAATCCTGTCCACATCGTCGCGTAAGGCATGTAGTAATCGACGATGTAGTGTGCAATTTCCAGAGATTAGAGGCTGCTCGTTGGTAAGGGATTGTCCGATGGGATTAGCTGAGCCTTTATGCTATTCAGCCGTTCCAAATAGTGGGAGTAGAAAGGTGAAAATTTGTAAATTACATCCTCATTCTGTTGGCTTTTTCCGACCGTTGGTCTTTCCCTTCCTGTATCATTTGTAGTGGCCTCATCAAAAAAATTTTCGAATTGTCGGAGGCTCATAGCATCCAAGTCGTCTTGGAACTTTCTTGCTTCATGCTCAAACGGTGTAACCAGGATACGCATCGTCTTGTCAAAAACTGCATCCAGCTTGTCGACAGTATCGCATTGCACCATGAATGCCATACAGTCCATTACAATATTTTTTCCTGCGAACGATTTCTGTACGTCATCTATTTTGTCCGAAACTCTCTGAGCACAATTCTGAAGAATTATCCACTTTCTCGGAAGGTCGCTGCCAGTCAAGACGTAGTTTCATGTCAAGCGGATGTATGTATAAATGTCTGTATCGTTCCAATGTACCATTATCGCATGTATAAATGCCCAGCTTCAATCGACAATAACTATGTCGAAGTATGGCCAGCGTCCATTGAAGATACAAAATATCGAAAACGAAACAAATAGATACTTATTTCTAGTACATTGTGCTCCGATGTAACGAATTCCAGCACGGGCATAACGATTCCTGCAATAACCACAACAAATGCATAATATAATATGCGCTTATATTGACCACCGGCAGGAGCTCTGCAACAATTTCCAGTGGCGTCACCTCTTACCATTTTTCCGGTACCGACGGCACGGAGTACGTCCTCTGAGAACATTGTCATGTTCAGGTTCCAGACGTGCTGTAGATAACGTGTACTTCGTTTCTTGTCCTCTACCTCTAGTTAAAACAAATCTTGAAGATCTTTTGACTGCAGCTGCAAGTCGTATTTGACGTTAATTTTCGATCTTGCTTTTTGATACACGTCAAGACTTCTTAAATTTTCCATGTTGCCATCCATTACCGAGTCATCATTAACTGCCCGTAGATCTTCCAGTTGCATAGCCCTGGGTATTATGTGCTCCAACTTTTTCTGTACCTCCGTTTTTTCCTTCCCCCTCAGTGGGTAGTACAATTTCTTTTCAGTGTCATGCAGTTCACTGCCACTTTCCGTACTGTACACAAATGCAGTTATAGGCATGTACTCGTACTGAGTGATATCAAATTTGAATCGCTGTGCGCAAGTCTTGTACCTGCACATTGCGTACATGATAAAGCAATCTTCGTTTCGCCTTAATCCGTAGAATTTTAGGCAGCACTTTACGGAAATTTCCGTCAGCGCAGCATCCTTCAGAAATGCACGCAACTTTGGTATATCAAATTTATGGGTTTCACGATGAATGACATCATAATCCGGTATTCGAAAGTCTCCACGATCCATGGTGAATTTTGCTTGCATTTGAGGATGTAAATCCGCACGAGCTGCTTCCATCTCGAAGGGGTATCCGCAGAAGATGTACCGCTGTAAAAAGAGTCTGGATTACCCCCATCACTGACATTGTCCTCTTCTCCTAATATATCATCTACATTCTTCTGAAGCCTTCTTATTTCATTCTGGTCTGCTATTCGTGTTGGCTCTGCTGCTGACAAACCTGTTCCTGAATCGTGTGCCAATCCCGCAGTCGATAGTAGATCAGCGTTTTCCTTGACTAATGTGGGGTCTGCGATTTTGTCAGTTCCGGTATTTTTGCGTATTTCCTTCTCACTCCTGCCTTCAGTTCTATCTTTACTTTTTTCTCCTCATTTTTTCACTGCTTTTCCTCCTACATGATTTTGTACTTCTTTGCCTTGGTTCCATATTTGTCATACTGTAGAAGTACGCTCTTCTCCATTTATTTCCCACCACAGATTACGCACTTCTTCATGGATGCCATTTTCGTCACTATCCCAGACTCTCTGATAGTGATGCTCCCACTTCCTGTTTTTACTTATCTTCATACACCGAAGTATCTGCATGAAACATAGAGAACACAGTAATTCAGTATGCTGCAATGTCACACTGACAATGTACACTGGAAAAAACTGAGGGTTCTGTCACAACCACATTTGGTTTTTGACAGACCTGCAAGGAATAAAAACTTAGTTTTCTGAAAAAGAATTCTAAACAATAAATTTGTGGAAAAGTAGACTTGACAGGTTGCGTTCCGCTGGCAACTCCAATACGAAAGGACCCCGCGCCCAATTTACAGAGAATATTATATTATGGGTATATTATGGGCGTGTTTTTATTTCTTGAGCATCTAAGTATAGAAAACTTCAATTTTTAGTTACTACAATTTAGATATTTTCGTTCATTTTATTCAGAATCCTCAAGATTATAAGAACATATTAGACCACAAGTCTTTTTTATAGGGTACCAAAAAACCCCCATTAAAAAAATAGGTTTGACGATTTTTTGGCGCTAATTGCTACTGTTTAAAATGCAAATTCTTTGTAGAACATAAAAGACCATTTCACACTGATAATGATATGTTCACATATATATTATTATTATTAATATTATTATGTTTGAATAATGCTAGAAAGATGCGATATTTTCTGAAGTTTCTGGCTTTTTTGTCCAATAGAATAGAATAGAGGTAGAATAGAGGTCACTGCATATAATAAATTAAATTGTCCGAAAAGAACCCATAACATGAACACATACCCCTTAGCCAGAATGTAGATACTACACAAAGTGTAAAAAAATGTAGATGAAAACTAAAGTATTAGACGGGGTTGGGAAAATACTGCTGAAAAATTTTCAAATGAAAAACAGTGATAGACCCCACGCGCGCAAAAACCTGATACGCTTCCCACAACTCACCCTGTTTGGCTGCCTTGAACAAAAAAGTCGATAAACATGCACATTGAACAACCCTGAAGAACTACCCCTATCACATTGAAGAAGCCACGCGTCAGCAACCTATAACTGTGCCCGTGACACAAATATTTCAAATTAAATATAATCACCCCAGACAACATTCCAAGACAGTAGGTAATATATCTACTTTCACAATAATATTGTAAAACTCCCATTGTAGTTTCCAGGTGTTTCAGGATATTACTGTGGGAGTAGATATATTACCCAGAGTTATAATTTGAAATATTTTTGTGGCGTCTGTAGTTGCAGGCTACTGACGCGTACTTGCTTCAATGTGATAGGCGTAGTAGTCAGAGTTGTTGGATGTGAATGTGGAGATGAGAATATTAAAATAATCTTATAAAAAAGTTTGTCGCACTTATTGTAGATTGAAATGATTATTGATTACTAAGTTGAAGGAAACCTGACAGAGAGCCTGAAAATCAAGATAGGCGCTGAACAGTCCAAAAGAGACCTAAATTTCGATATACTTTCATTCCGTTTCAATGCAATAAGAAGTAAACGATATGGCCGCAATTTTAATAGAAAATCTACTTTTAAAAAATACCGACTTTTATTTCAGTTAGCAGTAACTTTGGTGAATCCTCAGTTTTTCCTGTGTAATGTTATAAAAGAAGAATAGCAGTGGGTGCAGAAGCGGCAAAGCCTTTTCGCAGACGGTGAATAATTAATTAATAATAAATACAGGTATAATATTAACATTCCTATCACAAATATTTCAAAGATTACACAAACATTTCTATGATTACTCAAGCATGTCACAGGCTTCTCAAAGATGTCGGATAGATGTAAAATATTGCACCAATATTGTTATTTTTCAAGAGTCCAAAGATTAGAGACTCTAATAACACTGTAAAATTCTGAAAAAGATAACTGTTTTGTAATTCATATATTGCCTGGCAACAAGTGGCTGCTTTATTACTTTAAGCGTTGCAGCCAACCCGAGTCGAAATTTAGTCCCCACTTTGAAGCCGTAACTGCTACCATAGTAGGCGCTGGAATTTGTAAAGTAGGTTCTTCTGAATAAGGAGTGATTTAAATATAATTTTTACCTTACTTTGACATGGCGTCAAAGCAGGTTCTCCAAACTCTCCCAGCAATGTTGATGAATAAACATAAGATTTGTTCTTTACCAGAAAAAATAAAATAATATCTGAGATATAAATATCAAGGATATTCGCAATTATTTTTTAGTCACAATATTAATAGAATTTTTTTATTATGATGCTAAAGCATAGTGTACTGAAAAATGCGAAAGTACTAAGAAACGAACCCGAGATGGCACGCACGCACTGAGTATTTACTAAACGCATAACGCCCTAACCGAGTCAGCTAACGGAACGCGTGAGGATGTCACTTATCCAATAATTGAAGGTTCATAATCTTTTTAAATCCGAAACAATTAATTAAATAAATAATTTTAATTCACTTTGATTTAATTTACGACTTTTTAAGTATTTAATATAAATTGATTCTGTTTTTAGAGGTATTCTACGTTATACGCTTCAACAGACCTTGAGGCAGCATTGCTGCATTTGTCAAACTTGATGATTTCAATAAAAATATTTTTTTAGCTCTTGATTAAGGAAAAATTTTGCAAAAGTAATAAATTATTTTTCCTACATTTTGCCGTTCTTATTCTTCAATAAATATGATAAAAACATTAAAACAGTAAACATTTTCTCACGAAAAGAAATGATTTCTCCTGCTAAATAAAGTGTCGACACGTGAATAGTAATATTAATCTAAGAAAATATTTAAGAAACCCACAATAATTATTGATTACTAATAAAAATGAGTAAACTATTGGAAAAATGGTACGGCGTTCCTTGGAAAAAATTATTTTCTCCATGAAATCATGTTGCAAATAAATTAACCGCAATTCTCTAATAGAAATCTAATAACAATCAGTACATTTAATTAAAATTATTAATTACATATATATTTTAATATATTTTTCAAATTTTTTGTTTCATTAATAATGTTTGTTGTTAGCGATAGAAAATATTTTATTTTTGTAATTTGTTGTAATTCTCAATCACCTACATGACTGTTGAAAACACACACTTCCATTTTTTATTGCTATAAATGTTTATAATGACTTATCAATCAATAATATTTCGTAATTTCCCATGATGAATATCATTCTCATACAAATTTTCAGCATTTTCAGTAAAGAGAAAATATTTTTTCGTGATTAAGCCTTGTAAAGAAGTATTCATTTATATTATTGATGCCGTCATAATATTTAACATAAAAAAGAGCTTTAGACCAAATATTTAAGCCCATCAACTAATCAACTCAAAATTATAACCAAGTAGTACAACATTTAATTATGTACTTTACCTGAAATGAAACAGTTACATTTTCAATGAAAAAATTAATTTTCTGCTTAAAAAAGAACAAACTGAAAAAAATGTTCCATTTGTAATTTGAGAAATTACTTTTCAAATAAAATGATGAACCTTGAACTGTAATAAATACATTTTTAATTATAAAATACATTTTCAACCAAGAAGAACGTTTTTTTTAGATTAACAGTTAAACTTGTAAAAAATAAAATGAACTTACAACGTTTTACCTAAACTTTGAAACATGGAGTTGAATTTTCAACCAAGATACTTCATTTAACAGGAAGAAACGTAATTAACATGTTAGAAACTGAATTATTTAACCAAAACCAGGATCTTATCTATCTTCCCGTCCCTAGTAAATGAGCTACCAAGCTATACGAACTTATCAACTTGTTCACTCCTCTCATTATTTAATAAAAAATTGCATCGTATTTTTCTCACTCTTTCCTTAATTTTAAGAAATGTGATTGTTTGAAAAATAATCCACATTACGTATATCAGTTCATACGGTTTGAAATTTGGCCAAATTTTATCTTCCGGAATTTCCACAGTTAAACAAATATTGCATAAGATATCTATTATATAGGACTGTCGCTGAACAGGATCGACGGCGGCATTTTGGTTGATTAAGGGGAAGCTGTGTAGTTGGGAAATCATTCGTGGGTACCGATAGAAATAATACCCTTGTCATTGTATCCAGCACGACCCCCTGAATCCGAAAAACAGGTTTTTATGAATGTGTCTGTCTATATGGCTGCATGTCTGTATGTCTGTATGTCTGCATGTATGTCTGTCTCTCGGTCTGTCTGTGAACACGATAACTTTTGAAAAAAGTAATCTATTAGATTGCCTTTTGGTACACTCGTTCAGTGAATTAAACTAAAGGTCAAGTTCGTTAGCCAGCCATTTTGGATGAAAACTAAAAAAGTGGGCACATTTTGAATATTTTTGAGACCACTTTTTTAAAATTCAAAAATCATCTGTATGGTTATTCATAGTATTAAAAAAATGTAACAATTTATCCTAACGACTTTTTTCAAAAAATAAAAAATTACTAGAGTTATGTCATTTTCAAAATAAAAAAAAAACTAAAATGAACAATTTAGGCCAAACAACGCATGATACGAAAAAAAGTTTAGAAAAGAAAAACGTTGCTTTTTGAAATCCCTACAAGATTATGACAACAACTTTTTCAATTTGGTCAAAAAGTTGACAACTCCAAATTTGGTCGTACAAAACATTTTGAAACCACATTTTTTCAAGATGTAAAAATTCTATGCACGGTTGTTTATAGTACATAGAAACTTAAACAATTTATCATTCTGACTTTTTTGTATAAAAAGAAAATAATAAAAGATAAATAAAAAGAAATAAAAAGAAAATGTAGAGTTAGAACATTTTCAAAATCCCAAAAAACAAACTAAAATGAACATTTTAAGCCAAATGCCGCATGATATGAAAAAAGTCAGGAAAATGAAAACGTTGCTTTTTGAAAGCCCTACAAGGATGCATTGGAAGCAATGCACTTTTGAAATTGTCGCTAGCGCGCACGAAGTCTACCGCACACGATAAGTAAATTTCAACCATCAACTTGCCCAATCGTATATTTTTATGTTGTTAATTCAATACATTAAAAATTCATTACTATAAAAAAATTCATTTATTCGAATGTATTTGAATACTTACTCCCAAGTTTTTATCAGATCAAGAAATACGTTTAGTCCACTCGTAAAAATAAAAAAAATAAAACAATAAAAAAAAAGGTTCTAGATAGGGATCCGAACAGAGATAGGGAAGGCTAGTCAGAGCCCCACTAGAACCCTGTCGAAATTCTTGCACTGCACTACACGTCCCTCTTTTGTAAAAACCATTCTGATACTGTTTCTTGCACAAGATCTTACAAATCTTACCGAAAAACTGTCACTTTTTAACTTAATAAAATGAATAAAAACTAAATAATAATAATAATAATAAAATAATAATAAGTTCGTGAAGTATAAACTCTTCACTAAAGTTTATTATAAAATTTCCCAGAACGCGCTACGATGTAACTGCGAATTCACTATATAAATTTTCGTAAATATATAATATTCGTGGAGTGTAAGATCTCCACTAAATTTTTTTTTTTAAAAATCGCTTTTTATCGTCACTCGTTGGGAGTATGAATAGAACTTCCGTCTCTCAGAACGCGCTAAGATAAACTAAAAAAATTTTCTGTTCTATGAAAAATCTTGTATTTTATGATATGCCAAAAGAAGGGTTCTGAGAAACTGCTGTAAAACATGTGGCATTTTACGATATGCCAACATAAGGGTTCGTTACCACTGCTGTGAAAATTTTGGTATTTTATGATATGCCAAAACAAGATATCTTTACGACTGAATTTCAGGTAGAAAAACCTGAGATTTAAAATTGTGAGTAAAGGATATTATTTTTCATTTATGTAGACTTTCTTTGCGGGAACCTACAATTGTACAGAGGTCAGTTAGCACTTATTGGGGGGGGGGGGCTACCCATAAGGAAGCACCGCAATGTGGACTTTAGATGCAAAAATGTTAAAAATAATATTCTGGATAATATTTCAACCGATTTTAAAGTTTCTTTTAAAATAAAAATGAAACAAATTCTTAAGAGATCTGTGAGAACCGATTAGGAAAAAAATTATACATTTTGTTATTCAAGCATACATTAAAAGCTTGGTCCAAAAATGCATTCTAGCATAACGATCTATGAAATCGACCTATTAACCACTGTATTCTCGTCTTTTTTACTTACGATTATTAATATTGGCCTAGTGGAATATTTATTATCATTGGTTAATTAATTGTAGGTTATTTAAACGAATGGAATTGGTTTTAATAATTTTTTTCAGAAAATTCGTTTTCCCCCCTAAAAATTATTACTTTTAGTCTAGTACAATATTTAGTAACATTGATTTATAAACTTATAATTGTTTAAACAAAAGAAATCTCTTTAAATAATTCTTTTCGAAAAGAATTTTTCCCTTTTAAATTATTATTATTAGTCTAGTAGAAT
>NC_046662.1:13912607-13914440 GCF_010883055.1 Belonocnema kinseyi | reverse complement strand
CTGCTGGAAAGTTGTCACACGAATTCGTTTTTGGTTCACTGTGAGCAAACGCGGCACCCATCGCGCGCAGAGCTTCTTCATGCCCAAAACTGAATGCACGATGTTGCCCACACGTTCTAATGATATGCCTACAGCATTGGCTACCTCTCTCAATTTCACTTTGGGATCATTCAGCATCATATCATGGATTTTTTCGACATTTTCTGGTGTAGTGACCTCTTTTGGGCGCCCAGATCGTTCAGCATCAACTGTGCTCGTACGGCCACAACGAAACTCGGTAAACCACTTATGAATCGTTCCAATCGACGGTGCAGAGTCCGGGTAACACTTATCCAGTTTGGCTTTGGTCTCGGATATTGTTTTCTTGCGAAGATAGTAGTGTTTGATCAAAACTCGAAACTCAGATTTTTCCATATTAAAAAAAACTCGGAGGTTAGTCGCTTCTAAGTGCTGTAACTTGTAAATGCGTAAACATAAATGGCTGAAGTTTTGACAGGCGTCATTTGAAGGATCAAGCTCGACGAAAATGGTTCACATTAGTGAATACTAATGCCATCTCTTAGAATTTTTAGGTACTTATCAGACTGCCTAGTATGTATACAGTACTATACTATTTATTCCGTCGTTGGAAAAGGGGCAGGGGTGTGATCTTACATTATTTCTGTGGCCAGTCACAGAGGTGCCTTTCCGCCGCCCACGGGACGTTGGAAAAGGGGCAGGTGTGTGATCTTATATTATTTCTGTGACCAATCAAAAGGCCGCCTTTCCCCTTATCAGATATTGGAAAGGTTCATGGGTGTGACTTAAATTATATCTAGTAGCAAGTCCTATTTAAAAAAATTCTAAACTTTTTACCAAGATATTCCTCATTTTCAAAAAAAAACTAAGACTTTTGGTGAATTTGTATTAGTAACTGAAATAAAGAAAAATTTTCAATTTTCATAGTTTTTTCAAGCTTCAAATGATAAAAGTAAGAAGCGAGACACTTCGAAAAAAGATTACTATTGGTCTAGTGTAATATTTATCAATGTTAGTTTATTCACTTTCAATTATTTAAACAAATGGAATTTGTTTAACTGATTTCGATTCGACTATTATTGAAGTAACAATTAAATATATTGGTCTAGTGGAATATCTATTATCACTGGTTAATTCATTTTGAATTATTTAAACAAATTGAATTTGTTCAGATATCTATTTCTTTTTAATTTATTTTTTCCCCTTACAATTATTACCATTAGTCTAGTGGAATATTTAATAATATCAGTTCATTGTTTTTAATTACTTAAAGAAATAGTATTGGTTTAAATAATTTTTCTTTAATTATTTTTGTCCCTTAAAAAAGATAACCATTGGTGTAGTGGAAAATTTATTAACATTAGTTAATTAATTTTTAATTATTTAAACAAATGGATTTTTTAAATAATTTCGTTTCGATTTTTATTTTAATAAAAATTATTACAGTTGGTCTAGTGAAATATTTATCAGTAATAATTAATTGCGGATTAATAATTAATTTAAGAAAAAGTAATTTATGAGTAATATTTAAGTAATAATTTTTATTAAAAAATAATTTGTTTCAAATAAAATTATTCAAACAATATTGATAACTATTCTACTGAAGAACTACTAATAATAAAAAACATTATTTCCACCAATTCCATTTGTTTAAACAATTGGAAATTATGAACTAATGGTAATTGATTTATAAACTTATAATTGTTTAAACAAAAGAAATCTCTTTAAATAATTCTTTTCGAAAAGAATTTTTCCCTTTTAAATTATTATTATTAGTCTAGTGGAATATATTCTACTAGACTAATAATAATAATT
>NC_046662.1:13907772-13912507 GCF_010883055.1 Belonocnema kinseyi | reverse complement strand
CATAACCGGAGCATACTATTCATCATTATTGGACCGATTGAAAATCGAAATCGCCGAAAAACGACCGCATTTGAAGAAGAAAAAACCGCTTTGTCATCACGAAAATGCGCCTGTTCATTCATGCTTAGTTGCACAAGCAAAATGGCATGAAATCGGCTTCGAATTGGTTCCTCAGGATTCACAAAATCCACCAAACCAAAGTATGCCTTTAAGTCAGCGCATACAACTGCATTGCAACCTTTGCAAAAAAACGGGTCATACAGAAAATCAATGCTACAGAAAACCACGGAATTTTCAGTTTACCCAAAATCAGACACGCCCTCCCCAAAGAGTCCACAACATCACCGAAACCAATTCAGAGACCGAGCAACATTTCGAAGAGTCCGAAAATCTCGAGGACGCGTCGACCGAGTCACTCATGTGTCAGGGCGACTACAATAAGTCCTTATTCGACCCCGCGGATTCAGAAGCTACATACGACTCCTCGTGGACTCAGGATCGTCAATAAACATAATTAAAGAATCTTATGTGCCGCAGCTTATTCCTAAAGTGCCTTTTAAAAAAGCATTCAGAATGGGTAATGATAAACAAACATCCGAACATAAAATCACTATAGAGTATCTCAGTCAGTCTTATACATTTCACGTGGTTCCGGATATTTTCCCAATGCCGGAGGACGGCATATTAGGATTGCGATTGATGCGACAATACGCATATAGTTTGTCGAATAAAACATTAAACCTAATTTCGCATGATCATGAATTATTGGATGACGGAATGAATATTCATACCTCCAAATCAAACCAGATTGGTTCGAATTCCGGTGACAAAACACGATGGTCAGGTAAAAATCTTTGATAACCCCCACCTTCCAGATTCAATACTTCAAATACAAGACCAAACAATAACTATACCCATATCTAATGAAGATTCAGAATTAAAAAAAATAGAAATGAACGAAATAAAATATGAGTACCTCAGGGAAAATATCACAAAAATCATCCACTCATATAACGACATCTTTTCATTACCAGGTGACCCATTACCAAGCTCACAATTAACTAAACATAAAATAGTTCTCACACAAGACAAGATTGTCAATAATCGCTCCTATAAACCTCCAGAATGTCACAAAAAAGAAATCGAGACTCAAGTTGACTAAAAAGATAATCCAAACTCAGAATCACCCTATAATTCACCATTGTGGGTGGTCCCAAAGAAAGTCGACGCATCGGGCCTGAAAAAGTGGAGAGTTGTGGTGGACTTTCGGAAGATCCATGAAATCACGGATCACGATGCATATCCACTCCCAATGATCGAAAAGATTATAGATCATTTAGGAAATGCCAAATTTTTCTCCGCATTTGACCTTCGTGCTGGATTTCATCAGATTCCCATGGAGGAAGGTTCAAAAAAATTTACTGCGTTTTCAACACTTGAAGGGCATTTTGAGTTTGAAAGAATGCCATTCGGTCTCAAGAATGCCCCAGCAACATTCCAGAGGATGATGGAAAACGCTTTGAGAGGATTGAATGGGAGGATATGCATGGTCTATTTGGATGATATTGTTGTATTTGGTTCCACGATAGAGGAGCACAACCAGAATCTGGTTACTCTATTCGAAAGACTACACCAGACCGGTTTCAAACTTCAACCTGATAAGTGTGAGTTCTTGAAACCCGAATTAGAGTATCTAGGTCACGTAATTACAGAGAACGGAGTTAAACCAAACCCTGCGAAATTACAAGCAGTAGAAAATTTTAGAATCCCAAAGAATGCTACAGAGGTCAAGTCATTTTTAGGACTTTCAGGGTATTATCGAAAATTTATCAAAAACTATTCAACTACCGCTAAACAACTCACAGAACTCACTAAAAAATTAAAAAACTTTGCCTGGACCTCAGAATCTCAGGAAGCATTTAAAAAATTTAAAAAATGCCTTATGCAGTGCCCTGTTTTGAGATATCCAGATTTTGAAAAGGAATTCAGTTTAACTACAGATGCCTCAAATGTCGGTCTCGGAGGCATCTTATCTCAAGATGGTCACCCATGTTGCTATATCTCTCGAGCACTTAAACTACACCACCACTGAATAAGAGATGCTCGCAATAGTTTGGGCGGTAAAAAGACTTCAACAGTACCTTTTGGGACGCGAATTTTAGATAATTACTGATCACCAAGCCCTCACTTGACTATTTAACGTCAAAGATCACAGTCAAAGATCACAGTTACCTGACATTGAAATCCTGGATGCACCCCGAGAGTGCGATCTAAATACACCAGAACCACCTGATGAAAGCTCAATAAGAAATCCGGAAACCCATCCAGAAAGCCCAACCTGTATTCCAACGGACACGATTATTGAAACTCCAACACCAGAACTACCAATAGAACCTCCCTCAGTACCCGAAAGACCTACTGACCCTCAACTCTACCAAGAATAATATCGATGGTTTGGGAACAGAACACCTACTCTCGAAGTAGAAAAACCCAACGCTAACGGGAAATTGTGGAGAGAATTCTCTAAAAGACCGACTAACGATCCATACATCAAAGTCCTACCCCCTTACACAGAGAGAGACTGGCTTAAGATACTGGACAATACTGCCAGGTGGACGATTTCAAGAAAATTAACCATACTTAGAATGCATTTTAACGACCCAACCATCACCTCCACAGAGCTTGTGAAACTTAAGATCTTAATTGCATTCATTAGCTTCAAATATCCTCAATTAAAAATCCACACATGCTACAATGCTGCAACTCAGCTAACACAAGAGGAACGGAATCAAATAATCAAAGAAAGTCACGGGTCTCTGATGGCTCAACATTTTGGAGAGAATAAATCTATTTAAAGAGCTAGAGAATTAGGAATCTGAACCAACATGGAAAATGACATAATAGATTATATAAAAAGATGTCACACATGTCAAACGCAAAAACTGAATAGAATCAGAAGCCGCTCTAAAGCAATTATACCAGATACTCCAGTAGAACCCAATGATAAGATCGCAATGGATGTATTCGGTCCACTACCTGTTACCTCCCAGGCCAACGAGTACATCCTATCGATTCAGGATATGCTTACGAAATATCTGGTACTAATTCCTTTAAAAGACACACTATCAGAAACCTTAATCGAACACTTATTCGACCACTTTATTTATATATTTGGATCCCCCAAGAACATCTTAACTGATCGAGGTCAAAACCTAGTATCCGAGTTAATGCAAAATTTTGAGAACCTTTTTAGAATTCAACACGTTAGAACAACAGCCTTTCATCCTCAAAGCAACGGTGTCCTAGAACGCACCCACAGCACCATCAAAGATTTAATTAGAACTGCCATGTCAGACCTCCACACCGAGTGGGACAAAACACTCAAGTTTATTTGCATGGCATATAACACCATGATCCATGAGGGCACCGGATTCAGTCCTTTCCAATTGACCTTCGGGAGAAATGCAAATGTCCCGTCGATACTTGCTACTACACCTAGTCTAAAATATCCAGATTTGGTGAGTTTGTGGCAGGAACGACATGAGAGGTACATTAGAGAAGCCCGTGAGCAAATTGAGAAATCGAAAGAAAAATATAAAAGAGTACAAGGTGCAAGAATAGTATTACCTCAAAAATTGTTCGATGTAGGAGATCTAGTAATGATTGAAAATAAAAGGTAGAATAAATTGATCCCAGACTGGAAAGGTCCGGCAACTATACTTAAAGTACTTCCCCATAACATCTACGAAATTATATTTAATAATGAAAGATCTGCAGTTCACGCCAATCGAATAAAGATATATAACTGGTAATTTCAGGATCATCATGTCCGTATTATGGTTGTTGATGCTGTTTGCATTCACTCAAGGAGATATCATCGTCAAATCTCTTCAGGACACCACCATATATGCCGAAAACCTAGGAACCACTAAATTGTATCACTATACATGGAAACTAGTGAGAGGAATCGAGACATCGGGCATAGATCCACGATTTAAGCAGATTCAAGAGTCCTATGAAAAAGCCAACGGATTGTGTATGGGATGTACGGAAGAATTTGAGTTAAAGGCTCTAAGAAATCGTATCCATCGACTGGAAAAAACTTCAGACAACCCTGCAACACGTACTGGGATTCGCTTGAAATAAGAGGGGACTCTTGAATGTCATTGGATCGGTCTCCAAGACTTTATTTGGAACACTCGACGAAGATGATATGAGATTGATCAACGAAGAATTCGACAAGCTATACTCTGATAATCAAGTCATGGCTCAATTCCTATCCACCACGGAAATGGCTTCATTGCTCCAATCCCAGCCCATGAAATTATCCTGATAAACCCGGAAAAAAGTTTCTATGTGCTCAGCGATTTAGACTCTATGCAGAAATGTAAAAAACCGGACGATATTCAAATTTGTAAACGCAGTCAACCAACATACTTTATTAGTGAAATACAAAGTTGCGAAACAAGTATTATTCGAAATCAATAAAATAATCTCCGACCACATTTGTCCATTTTCAGCGTTCAGAATATCGGAACTAGCATTTGTACCACTGAAAGATCCTAACCAATATAATATTATTCCAGAACACGAACTAGAATTAAATGCTTTATGTAACTTGAAAAGTCAAAGCTTTCTTTTTTCTTTTCATTTCTTTAGACAGTAGCTTTGAAAATCTCATATTTAAAAATGTCACATTTGATTATTTCTATTCTAAAATGGACCGTATATGTGC
>NC_046662.1:13901529-13907672 GCF_010883055.1 Belonocnema kinseyi | reverse complement strand
TTCTTTAGACAGTAGCTTTGAAAATCTCATATTTAAAAATGTCACATTTCATTATTTCTATTCTAAAATGGACCGTATATTTGCATTGACATGATTTCAGGGTAATGTTTGGTGTGATTTGACCCACGTCCGGACATACGATTTTTGATTTTCGTTTTTATTATCTTTCCTCTCTAAAATATCTTTAAAAATATGATATGAAAAAATGTCACATTTGATTAATTCAATGTCAAAATGGACCGTATAAGGGCATTGACACGATTGGTGAGGCCCGTTTTGTCGAATTGGACACTTTTTTGATAATAGAACATTTATTTTTACTTTTTCTTCACACCTTGTGAATGCCGTGTGTCGATATTAGTATTTAAGAAAGGAGTCAAATATATTTTTTTAAATAGAAAATCAACGTTTGCAGGAAAAAATTTGATTTTTCTCTCATTTCTTAATAAAGAAAAAATTGGAAAAACTGAAAGTGAGACTGTAAATGAATAAATAAAAAAAAATTAGTGTGAAACCGTCTGTCAGACGTCTCGTACTTCAGGCCTATCCATCTCCCATGTCCGTCTACGATTGTGTAAGAGCACATAATACGTATATTAGTGTCATTTTGGCTAACCGAAACCAGTTTTTCTTGCTCAAGCCATTTTCTTCTAAATCTTTATGTTCTTTCTCTCTAATTTGGTTTAAGTAATCATATAATTTCCTGATAACCTCTGAGAGGGGAAGCTCGATTTTTTTCTGAGATGCTAGCAGAATTTTGGTCTCGGTAGATGTTCTGCATAATCTCGATGAGAACCTTTTGACAAGCACGAACAAAAAATCCTTGGTAAGATTCTTCTTCTCTTTGTTGTTGGGCATTATGTAGTGAGCCTTACAGTGTTCTGCAGCCTCTTTCATGTAGGTTTCAATTTTTTCTGCAGAGGACGACGCATGTGATGTTGATTGAGGAATCCTGGAGCCTTCTGGACCCATCCAGGTCAAGGTTTTAGTAGGAGTAGCGAGCTTGCTGATTCTTTTCGGCGTTCCGATGATTATCAACCTGCTGTGACGTCCCACGATGATGATGTTGACTCAGAGAAAGGGTTTTAATACAGAAAAATAAGACTTCGGAACAGATCAGCGATAAGAGATTAAATTACAAACTAGATAGAAAAAAATCATGGAACATTGCGTTGCCTCAGTAGTATATCGGGCACTATAATTTACAATTTGATGAATTATATTTAACTAAAATATTACCATAAAATGTGTTTTGTGAGTTGCAAATTGCAACATCACAGGCCATTGCTACCAATTATGCACATTGGAATCAATTCTGGAAGGGCAGTAAACCTAAAACGTATTAATTTATTGTTAATCACTTAAAAGAAAGAAACTTTGCTCATAGCTTGTGGTTCCCAATCTACATTAAACTGTGCTTCACTTTTCTCTAATTTAAAGTCTTAGATTTTAAAATAATTGTTTGCCAAATAGGTTAACTTATAGGATGAAATTACTAAATTGCCATCAGAAATCTTATATCATTAATGAAAAGGGGATCTCTGGAGCAAGAATAAGATTCTTATCTACATTGATTTATTTTGTTTTTATTTCGTACACCTGAGGTAACCTCTTTATACATTCTATAGTTCTTAAATCCCTAACATTTCTTTATTTTTAATTTTCCCTTGATTTTCTAATTAATTTAATGTGAACTTTAAATGCTTAGATCATTTCTACAGACTCCTCCCTTCAGAATACGATGCTCACTTTTCTTATTTTATCAAAGCTAATTTTTCATACTCTTTAAACAGAATTAATTTTCTAGAGAATAGAGTGTTTTCTGGTGCAAGGATAGGTCAGCGACCTTTATTTTATCTCAAAACGTAGGGTGCTGTGCAAAAAGCTCGAAACTTCAAGTCGAGTCGAATAGACTGGAAAGTTTCGAGTTTTGCAAGACATTCGATTGCTCAAAAGTTTCGAGTTCTCGAAGACATTCGAGTACTCGAAAATCTTGAGTTGCTCTAAAGTTTCGAGCAGCTCGAAAGTTTCGGGGTCTCGAAGCTCTTTAAATTAATAATAATTTCTTTAAACTCGGTACTAGGGGGTTTTTGAATTGCTAAAAGTGACTTAATTTTTGAGAATTTTAATAAGTTGATGAATGAGAAATGTAATAAACTGACGGGTTTCCATGACTCAGCATACTAAAGATCCGAAATGGTGACCAAATTTTAAAACAATGTATTATATCCAGTGATCGGAACCTTTTAGCTTCGTCGCAATAATAAGAGATTCTGGAGAGGTTCGGGTTCGAACCGAACCGTCAAATTTTCGAAAGGGTTCGATCCAAATCGAACGCTTTAAAAACTGTCAAACGTTCGGTTGGAAACAGGCTTTGGTGAAACCTCTAAGTTGTAAGTGGACCTAACCCTTTACAAAATAGTGGTTTCGATCCCTGATTATACTAACCGGTTTCCGTGAGGCTCAGTCTGATGAATTTTTTTTTAATAGAGAGTGAAAAAGTTTCTTAAATTATGTACGAAACTTTATGTGTAACACGGAGAAATAGATATCGCACAATAATATCGGAAACCTTTATATCAAAATAAAGCGCAATAAGATAACGTACAAGCAGGTTCCGGAGCTTTGTACGATATCATAATTCGCTGACATTGCTTGGCCACTGCTAGAACCTTCGTATATATGATAAAATAAAATAATAATATCATTTAAAATCTTGCAATGTAGGATACCACGAGTTAACGCTATTATAATGCGATAATTACGATATATAGCGCAAGAACTACGGTATACATATGTTGTAATTTATGCGATATCGTTTTCTCCGTGAACAATTTGTTTTTGTGATTCGCAACAAAAAGGTAAGTGTAAGTAAATTTATTGTTCAAATTTCATATTTATTTATTAAACATTGAATACCGATATCTTTAAGCCTTTAAAATATTTAGAGATTGACGTTTACACGTATTGCTTAAATATTATAAACATTCCGGAATTTCGATCATTTTTAAGCAGTAAGTGTAATCGTAAATCTCTAAATATGTTGAAGGTGAAAAGTTTTCGGGGTTGAATGTTAAATAAATAAATATGAAGTTTAAATAATACATTTATTGACACTTGCCTTTTATTGCAAATAATGAAGCCACATTTATACAAATTAATTAGCTTACATAGTTTCAGCAACTTATAACTATCTAATGCAAAAAAGGTCCCTTTTTAAAAATATGGAGGTACTTTCTCTCTCTCTCTCTTTCATTCAACTCTGATCACTGTCTAAACAGGTAGAGCAGCAAACTTCTCATCTGGACAAAAGCGGCATTTTTCGGCATTTCTTTAAGCAATTCTAGAATCTAAAATTTCTCAATCTCGCCATTTTAATGCTCGTGATCAAGTTGAAATTTTTACGAGATGCCTCTATTTCAAATTATGAGCTGGAAATTTACTCGCGAAAGGTTAAATAGCGTGTGAAGTAAACATAAAAAAGAAGCCGCGCAGAGAGCACTTATTGTGGATTTGAGAATTCTGAAATTCCGTCGATATGATTTTCCGAAACTAAAAAAAAGACTCATACCTTCAAGCCTAGCACAGATTATCATTTTAAAAAGTCCATCTTATTTTTTTTGTGTGGCTAAGCCAATTCGTTAAAAATAATCAAAATTTGGCGACAATAGTACTTTACGTCATTATGGCCTGAGGCAAAGAACCAGAGTGATAGATTGCCAGGCCGCATTGATTCTTCTGGTAGGTTTACTCGTTGCGCTGGAATCAGGGTTGGCCAAAAAGAGCGCGCCTTTATTGAGACCATAAACGCACCAGTGATGAACTCGCTGGAGACCCAGCTCCCAACATGGCTACCGGATCTACGTCGTGCATTCTAGCGGCAGAATATAAAGACATAATTAACCAGAGTTGGATGATCGACACGTTTGGAATGAGGCCTTTACTTCGATGTGTTGGAAGAGAACAGCGTGCACTGTGGGACTCACTCCTCTCTCTCTCTTCGTTTTCCTGGACGGTTGGTAGTAACATGGCGGCTTCGCTCCCTAATTGGTTCTAGTCGGTAACGTTATCATGGCAAATATGTACAGTTGACTCTCTCTCTCTCTTTTGCATTGCTTAATTTTTAGTGCACATAACAAAAAAAACCAACAGATCAAAAATATGTATGAAGTAATGAACAAAAAAACAAAATTTCGTTGTACAAGAAAAAATCGTGAGCATTCCATCATGAAACGAAAGAAAACCCAAAACTCATAAATAAATAGTAAATATAACTTTTTGTTAAATATGAAAGTAAAGAACTGTAATATAGAAGGAAGTTTAGTGATATTTTAATGCGAACTAATATGGGGCTTTTCGGTACCCCTTTGTCTCAGTTAAAGTCTGTAGGTCCCCTTTTCCAATTGAGGCTACTGGGTTGTTATTAACTACTTATGCTAATAGGTGTAAGGTTTCCAACAATAACTGAGTTATGCAGAAAAATAATCCTCAGTCCGTTGCGGATTTTGGCAGGTGTATTTCTCGGTAATGGGCCTCCTCTATCGGGCTCCTTCGAATTATTACTTGATCGGTTCGAGGCTGTGGGCTTTTCCAGCAAACCAACATTGCAGAAAGTAAGATTATTGTGGATTCGAATAGCTTTCAAACGTTTATAAAATTAATTTTCTACGAGCCAGGACACGGGAGAACCAATCCAAAAGAAAGATTTCAAATTAATTGCTAGACACCTAGCTACAACTGTAAAAAAAGGAAAATGAGAAAGAAAGTATTACCCTCATCTACAGAACTTTACGACCCACAATGCTGGCCAACCAACCCGTCTCCTGGTGCACTTGAAATTCATGCCGATTAAACGTACGCTGTCGTGATTGGCTGGAAATCCCCATTTTGTTCGATAGAATGGGGTCTTCCCTCTGTCCACTTTCTGCAATATTCGCAGCTCGAAATGGCTTTCTAAAGAGTGATATTACCCGCAGAATGTTAGAACTTTCGTATACTTTGAAACGTCAGACATGTTCAATATTTGCACATTGACGAATTTTCTGCGACGCTAGTGCATCTTTCTAACGGGGCCCCTCTTGGAAAAGACTGCTGATTCTAAACCCCAGCGACTGCGCATACGGATCCACCAACACTCAAACTCTCGTCTTGCCAATAATAATTGTTACAATTACATTTACAATTACATCTACATGTACATTTATAATTATATTTAACAATTCATTTAAATTTACATTAAATTTTTCATGTTTTACTCAAGACGCTTTGCGCTCTCGCACGTGGACTGTCAACTTGAATTGGGGTAAGAAAAATCTGTTTTCAACCAATACCAGACGATTTTGCTAAATAAAGAAACTAACTAATATTATTGCAGCATAAATTCTGGAATTTCTTTGTGATGAATACAATCTTAACATTGCATCTGCAGACGGAGAAATTTTTTTCGACGTTGCAACAAAATCGAATGTGATAAAGATATTATCTTTGGAGAATTTTGAACAATGTGGAACACTTGGTAATTGTCTTTTTTTCAAGTTGCTAATATAAGATACAAATCTCAAGTATTTTCTCCTTTTCTAGACTTTATGTATTATTACTGTTTGTTGAGGCTGCTTCTGTAACTTCACCCAAGCATTAATCTTTTTTTAAGAATGTCTTTTTTTTGCCCATTTACATGGCACTCTCCATGCTGGTATAAATAACGCGTAAGCGCACGATTATATGCCTGATTTTTTTATTCCTTTATTTTTAAAATCGCTTGTTCAATGGTTATTCGACCCCTGTTCTGAAGAAATTCTTGCTCTTCTTCTACAATATCTACGCGATCGTTTGCCACGCTGTATGCTATAACGTGAGCTTTTTTTTATACTGTATTGTTCGATGTTGTTACGTGTCTAGCAGCAACTTCATCGCGGGCAACAAGGTCCAAATGACGGTTTGCACCCAGTTTCCGA
The DNA here is from genome assembly GCF_010883055.1 of Belonocnema kinseyi. Taxonomy (NCBI): domain Eukaryota; kingdom Metazoa; phylum Arthropoda; class Insecta; order Hymenoptera; family Cynipidae; genus Belonocnema; species Belonocnema kinseyi. Next base: position 13,901,718 of record NC_046662.1, on the reverse strand, counting down.
GATAAATCACGGGGCAAAGTAATCCACCTTTCTTCATTTGTGTCAAATACGATACACATTTTCCAAATGAGGAAACAAGTGGTGTAGATTACGAGGGTGGATTGATAAGTTTCCGGCCTGACCAAGAGATGGCACCACTAGGCCTACCTTGAGGTGGCGTTCTATAGTACCATCCTTAGATAGCTTGTA
>NC_046662.1:13894927-13901429 GCF_010883055.1 Belonocnema kinseyi | reverse complement strand
GTTTTGCCCTTATCTAAACTGTATACATTCTTTGACCTCGAAAGATTTTATTCTTTTACTAAAAACGTACGATGACGTCTGCACGGTCTGCACGCTCCTGCTCAAGTTCTGTAACAAAAATGAGGTTATACTTACTTTTTCCTCGCAGTCTGCGAAGTTCTCTTTCCTGTTCCTTCATTTTATCTTCCAATCTTCTCCACTTTTTTGCAACTTTTTCCGCATTATCATCATGACCGCGTTTTTTACCCATTTTTATCGATTTTTATATCTTTTTCTACACAGTTCAATCGATGTGGCAATCCTTTGACACAAAGAAAAGGAATGATGGAACGGGACCGGTACGCATGGACCGTGGATTATGCAGTAAGTTACCAAAAATTTTTGGTATTACTGTCATCATTGTGGCGCCATCGGCATAAGAAGCGGGGAACTACAACTGGTGATCTGAGGAGGAGGCGTGAAATACAATTGTATATTTAACAGTGGTTACTTAGAGGTTTAGTTTTTCCTTTCTCTTTAAAGGAAAGTTACGATTCTTATATAATCCTAACCATCAATCTCATTTTATTCTTCGAAGAATTCTTTACATTTATGTTTGGGCTGATTTTATTTTTTTAAATGAATTTAAAAATCATACAGTTATTATTGTTATAAACAATCAAAGTTTCAATTTTAATTAACACCCCTGCCCCAAATAGAATTGTAGAGAAACCTTCAAAGAATAAAATGAGCTCTTGACCATAGGATTAAATAAGAATTGGAAACTTTCCCTAAAGTGAAAGCAAAAACTGAAACTCTAAATAACGACTGTTGAATAAACAATGTTAACCTGAATTATTTTTTCTAACGTACATTTGGAAACTTCCGTCAATATTTCCAAATATCAATAAGAGACCTATTATTTTCTATTTTATACATAATTTTGAAGATTGCCGACTTTTGAGATTGATTCAGGGTGACTGTTTTAATCGAAGAAAAAAATCCCCGGTGATTTCCCGGTTCGCAAACATTTTTCGCGGTCAATGAAATTAATAAAATCGAATTCTATTTTTAAAACTTTTCCATTTAAATTAATAAACAATAAACAATCAATTAAAGCATTCAAATTCAACTTTTCAATTGAACAATGTTAAACGAAATGCAGATAAACTGCAAAAGTTAGAACGTTTATAAATTATAGAAATCAAAGAGTCAGATTAAGGTCCATAAATATAAATCTACGTTAACATGTTCAATACTCTAAATTAAAGAATCAAGCAACAAACTTTAAAAATTGAAAATTTTTTTAACTGACTAATTTTTAAATAAAAAGTTAATTTTTTTCATAGTTTAAGCAAAATTTAAAACAAAATGGAGACATTTGTAGATATAAAACAAAAAAATGTAGAAGCTTTTTAAGAATTGCGAAAGACTTTAGAAGAATAAAAACATTTTCTTAAGATTCTTAGGAAAATTGAAAATTATTTTTCATTCTGAACAATTATTGTAACAGAAAATTTTAATAATATTTTTAAAAAATTATAAAAGATTTTAAGAGATTTAAAAAATGATCAAAAAAGAACCTGAAAGATTTTCAGGATTTTTTTTAATTTGTAGAATTTTCCAAAATTTGTAGGAAAAATTTGAATAATTTAAAAATATATTTAGAAGTTCTGAAAAAAATGTTAACACACTTCGTTTAAATTACTTTAAATCAATTCAAGTTTTCAATTGATTTTGAATATTTTTAAAACTTCGAAATATCCCTTTAAATTACTCAAATTTTTTCTACAAAAAATAAGTGTTTGATTGTCAATTACACGTCAAAATCTAACAATTTCACTTACAAATCCAACATTTTGTAAATAGAACAATTAAAATTGTAAAGTTAAAAATTCAAAAGATCTTCGAAATTCTAGAGATTCAAAGCTTTCTATTTAAAACCATCTAGTTTCAAAATGTTTTCTTTAAATATTTGGATTCAATTTACTCGTATGAAATAAACAGTGAAATATTGCTAAATATTGAATAGTTATTCTTTTTCCTAATAAAGAAATTTCAAATCAATTGGGTTAGAAATTAAGTAATTTAGACTTAAACATTATTTTAAATTTAATAAAAACCTTTAATTACGATTCTATTATTATGGAGTTATTTTTAAGTTACAAATATTTTAAAAAGTTGCAAATGCACGCTTACATTTTTAATAGATAAACAATGAATTGAAATAATTTATTGATAAATTTATGTATTAAATTTAATATAAAAAATAATATAAAGGAATAAACGATATATCAATTTCAATTCTTACTAAGATTTTCGAATTGAAACAGTCACAATCTGGAAATTCTCCAATTTTGAACGGATCTAGAATCATTTTATCAAATAAATTATTATTCAGATTTTTATACTTGATGTACAGATAGATTTAAAAAATTATTTATTTATATTTACATTTTATAATATCAAACTTTTTTTATTGAAAAAATTCAATCTCAAATGCTTTTAATTTTTAATTGTTAAAATCCTCAAGACTGCACTTTAATTACAGTGGAACTCTTCTATAGCGCCGATTTTGGGGCTGCCCAGGTAGCTTAGCACGTATTCTACGAGAACTTTTTCAAAATTTAAATTGTTTAAACAGTCAAAATTGTTTAAAATTGCGTGTCGACGATCTGGGCGCTCCAGGCCGAACACAAGCTAGTTTAAAACGTTTTCTACGAAAACTTTTTAAAACTTTAAATTTTGTGAATAATGAAAACAATTACAAATGGTGAGTCGGTGACCCGGGTGAACCAGGTCGCACCTCAGGTAGTTTAGCACGTATTCTGTGAGAACTCTTTTAAAATTTAGATTATTCCAACAGCCAAAAGTAATAAAAATTAGAGTCGACCTGGGGCGCAACCTGGTGCACCCGGGTCATCGATTAACCATTTGAATTTGTTTTCATTATTCACAAACTTTAAATCTTTTAAGTTCTCCTAGAATACGTACTATACTACATTGTGCTCGATCTAATGTACCCGGATCGTCGACTCACAATTTTTAGTAATTTTGGCTGTTGGAACAATCTAAATTTTGAAAGAGTTCTCGTTAAATACGTGCTAAGAACCTGGGGCGCGACCTGGTGCATCCGGATCGTCGAATGACCATTTGAAACTGTTTTCATTATTCACGAAATATAAATTTTGAAAAAGTTATCGTTGAATACGTATTAGACGCCGTAGTGCTCGACCTGGTGCACCCGGATCGTCAACTCAAAATTTTTAGTTATTTTGGCTGTTGAAACAATCTAAATTTTAAAAAAGTTCTCATAGAATACGTGCTAAGATACCTGGGGTGCGACCTGGTGCACCCGGATGGTCAATTTAAAATTTCTAGTAATTTTGGCTGTTGGAACAATCTAAATTTTGAAAAAGTTCTTGTGGAATACGAACCAAGATACCTAAGGCGCGATCTGGTGCATCCGGGTCGTCGCCTCACCATTTGGAATGGTTTTAATTATTCAAAAAATATAAATTTGAAAAAAGTTCTCGTAGAATACGTAATTAACTACCTGGTGCTCGACCTGGTGCACCCGGATGGTCGACTCACAATTTCTAGTAATTTTGGCTGTTGCAACTATCTTAATTTTGAACAATTTTTCGTAGAATAGGTGCTAAGCTACCTGGGGCGCGAACTGGTTCACCGGAATGGTCGTCTCACCATTTCGAATTGTTTCCATTACTCACAAAATTAAAAACCCAGGTAGTGAACTTACCATTTAGAGACGTGTCAGCTATTGGCAAACCTAAGATTTTCATTTTTAATGCAAGCTCATTTTGTCTGACACTTATATGTTCTTAAGAATATTCATTTGTGGTGAGCACGTCCTAAGCATGGGAAACGGACTGGAGCAAGGCTTGTGCCATGCTGCCATTCAGCCGTGACCCATGCTTTAGCCAGTAGTTTCCAAGTGTCTTACCATCCTTGAGCCATGCAAACTTTTTTCACGCGGGTAATTTTAAAATATATTTGGTATCTAGTGATTAATTTGCAAGTCTTTGACCCATCTATAAGAAACTTTGACAACAATTTATAAAATTTCAAAACAAAAAATTTCAAAATTTTTAAAATACTCTCAATTTTTAATTTTGGTTCGAAATATCTGATTAACGAACTAAGCCTTTATTTTGGGGACCTTCAGAAGTGTATCAAATTCGGACTCGATTGGACAAATTCTTCAAAAGTTAGCGTGGCTACAGCATTCAGGTAACCATACAGACAGACGTACAGACAGGTACCGACAAAATTTTATAATTTTCGAATTCTGTGCGTGCCGAAACGTAAAGATCCGCTAAAAACCAGAGATCGAAAATTTGGACGATTAAATTACACTAACGTTTTTAACTTTCATCCAATTTAAAAATGTCATTTGGATAATTTGCAAGCGCTTTTGTCAAGTATCGGAGACATTGACAACATTTTCTTGAATTTGAAAAAAATTGTCTCAAATGTTGAAAAAGCTCTAATTTCTTAAATTGTGTGCTAATCGAAAAATTTGGCTAGAATAGTTTGAAATATATTTGGTATCTACTGAAAATTTTGAATAAAATTTTTGGATTTATGAAGAAAAAATTTTTTTCTATTTTATGAAAATTTTTGACAAGTATATAACTTTTCCAATTTACATGAAAATTAAACATTTTATTCAGATAATTTGCAAGTTTTTGACCCATCTATGAGAAACTTTGACAAAAATTTTTATAACTTGAAAAAAAAAATTGAAAATTTTGAAAATTCTATAATTTTTTTAATTTTGGGCTAATCGAAAAATTCGTGCAGAATAGTTGTGAAATATATTTGGTATCTGGTGAAAATTTTGAATGAAATTTTCGGATCTATAAAGAAAAATAATTTTTTCTATTTTTTGAAAATTTTCAAAATTTTAAAAGTATATAACTTTTCTAATTTTCATCAAACTAAAAAATTTTATTTAGATAATTTGCAAGTCTTTTACCTATTTATAAGAAGCTTCGACAAAAATTTATAAAATTTCCAAACAAAAATTTTGAATTTTTGAAAATGTTGTCAATTTTTAAATTTTTGTTCGAAATATCTGATTAACAAACTTAGCCTTCATTTTGGGTACCTTCAGAAGTGTATTAAATGCGGACTCGATTGGACAAATCCTTCAAAAGTTAGGGTGACCACAACATTCAGGTAGACATACATACAGACATAGGAACATACAGTAAAAACAGACAAACAGCCACACATACAAACAGATATACAGACAAACAGGCATACAGAGAGACAGACAGGCACCGATGAAATTTTATGGTTTTCGCATTCTGTGAGTGCCGAAACGTAAAGATCCGTTAAAAACCAGAGCTTGCAAATATGGACGATTACATTACATTCTCAGGAATGAGAATCTAAAAAGAGCAATGTCCTACCAATAATAGGTAATAAGTTGTGCCCCTTCAAATTTGGTCATTTTTGCCTCTTTTTACCGGAAAAAAGTGGAGTTCAGTTTTTTCATAAAAAATTATTTTCGTTTTAGTTTGGTTTAATTATGCCAGAGGATGAAAATAAAGTCTACAAAAATCTGCGCAGATCTAAAAAAAAAAGGTATTTGAGACCTATTATTTTGGGAATTTCAAGGTCCAAAAACAAATTTTTTTTTTTGAATTTTTGACTGAAAACTGAAAATTTGTTTTTTTGGAAAATATCTCGTTTTCTATGCATCCCACGGCAAAATTATTAAAAAACTTGTTTTCTGATAGAAAATATATATCACACTTTCAATCAATTATAATTACTTTTTCTCTAGAAAAGGACTCAGAAAGTACTTAAAACTGGTTATAATAAGATACTGATATAAACAATTATTAAAAAAATATTTGCTTACTGAAAAGAAATACATATCACATTTTTAATCCATGATAATTACTTTCTTTATCACAAAAGTACACCAAAAGTACTCAACAGGGGCTATAAAAATCTTTTATTATAAACAATTATTAATCAAACATATTTGTTTATTGATACAAAAAACTATAAATTTGCGACTAATTACAATCACCTTTTTGCCACGAAAATACTAAAAAGAAGGACAAAAAATAATAATAAGTGCTAATAGCAATCTTTTGTTATAAAAAATTAATTATTAATGAATAGTGAAAGACGTTTTATACATACTAAAAGAACTCTTATTTAAGATGAAGTTTTCGAAATACGACCGTATTTTCACTTCACGGTACGCTCAGGACACTTTTTTTAAACTTACGCAAAATTGACTCCACTTTCATTTAATCTCAAGTAAATTCGTCGTGGGATGCACAGAAAACGAGATATTAAGAAAAAAATTTCTGTTTTTAGTCAAAAGTGCAACAAAAAAAAGATCACTAACCTACAGAACACTTTCCTGCGGAATAATTACTAGGCAGTCTGATAAGTCCCTGAAAAATGAAACACGGAGACGTTTTTCTGGCCAAAGTCGGTTTTATTTTTCAACATACTCTCCTTTTAGGTCGATACA
>NC_046662.1:13889758-13894827 GCF_010883055.1 Belonocnema kinseyi | reverse complement strand
AACAAGTAATAGTCGCTGGGGGCCAGGTCTGGTGAATACGGTGGCTGAGGAACCAATTCGAAGCCGATTTCATGCAAATTTGCTTGTGCAACTAAGCATGAATGAACAGGCGAATTGTCGTGATGATAAAGCGGTTTTTTCTTCTTCAAATACATTTTTGGACGCTGCGAAGCACTTTGGCCCGGTGGAACCCACTGTTTTGCCTGTTGCGTTGACTCAGGAGTGTAGTAGTGGATCCAGGTTTCATCCATGGTTATGAATCGGCGCAAAAACTCGGTCGGCTTACGCGAAAATAATGCCAAATTCTGCTGGGAAGTTGTCACACGAATTTGTTTTTGGTCCACTGTGAGCAAACGCGGCACCCATCGCGCGCAGAGCTTCTTCATGCCCAAAACTGAATGCACAATATTGCCCACACGTTCCAAATATATGCCTACAGCATTAGCTACCTCTCTCAATTTCACTTTGGGATCATTTAACATCATATCATGGATTTTTTCGACATTTTCTGGTGTAGTGAACTCTTTTTGGCGCCCAGATCGTTCAGCATCAACTGTGCTCGTACGGCCACAACGAAACTCGGTAAACCACTTATGAATCGTTCCAATCGACGGTGCGGAGTCCGGGTAATACTCGGAAGATAGTCGCTTCTCAGTGCTGTAACTTGTAAATGCGTAAACATAAATGGCTGAAGTTTTGACAGGCGTCATTTGAAGGATCAATCTCGACGAAAATGGTTCACATTAGTGAATACTAATACTAATCTTTCTTTAATTTGTTGGATATTTTGCTCGAAATTGCAATGGGAATTATCCGTCCACGCAGATGTAACTTTCGGAACTGCTTTAAAAAAAAACCACTTTGACAATTGATCTGTTTTAGCGTTTTTTATAAGTCAAAAGGGAGACCTTAATGGAACTTTCTCATTAAAAACATTGGAAGTAGGATTTTTTCGGGAAGTTCACTTATTACTTCAACGTAATGCCTGGGTTATTGTAAACTTGAAAGTTCTTGAATTTTGAAGACTCAGAAATAAAAATTCCTAAACTTGACCAATTTAGAAATTAAAAGGGAAATTCTCAATCGTAAGCCTTCCATATTGGAAAAAGGGTCTCGCCGGGTTTAAACACAAAAACGTCCCCAAAGCCAAATGAGATTTCGTATCAACTATTAGGAGGCACTTGCATTAAGATTGTTTTATGCCAATCTTCAGCTCTGTAGACGCCAGATTGGATGAGTAATTTTTGAATATACGAATTTTGTTTTTCACCATTTTTAGCTAATCTAAAGATCGGAAAAATCTGAAAAATGCACAGTACTTTCTGGCATCAAAGGAAATAACGTTTCTCTGAAATATGCAGAAAAAGGGAACTTTATCTGCCCACGGAGCGGCAGTAAAATAGCACTTTATTGTACTTCGACGAGTGGCTCGTAAAATGCCAGCAAGGAGGAAGCAGTAAGTGAAAAGCAACAGAAAAATGAAGAAAAGAGCGAGAAGAATTAATTTTAAACCCACGTTTAATTACGAAGTGAATTTTGGCATTCTTCGTAATTCAATAATATAAGTATTATTCGTCATAACCAAAAAAAAGTTAATTATATGTTCGGCAGTGTTTGCCTTATCTTTTCAAATGAGAAAGTCTCGATAAATACTTCTTTTTACCACAGCAATTAACTCATGATAGCAATCATCAGGTTGCGCCATGCCTCGCAATCCGACGGAAAACCTACTTAACTCGGGAGTTTATTGTAATTGTGAACTACATCCTCTCGGGTTGGTTCCAATCTCGGGGGTTACCTTGAAACGCAATCGGAGAAATCAAAACGTAAACATTCAGAGCCCGCTGAACCGTTTCCAATTTGAATATATAATGCTGCGCAATATACTCGATTGAGTTCTCGCGCACTGCGGCACTTCCGAGGCGACGTTCGCAAACATTCTCATCCTGCCTCCCTGAGAAAGTAAGAGGACCAGCAGTTCGAGGAATGACTAAACCGCGGGTGAATAAAACGTGGTTCTGGTGCAATTAACAACCGAATTTTTTAGTTTTTATATGTTTAGTAATTTGGTAGCCAAAGTAGACATAAAACTTTTCCCCAATACCTCACAACGAGAGCATTATATGCCCTTGCTGAAAGAAATCGAGTACGTACTATTGAAAACCATTAAATATTGTAAAATGTTCTAATTGCCAATGGTGCCCCATCTCAATCAAATTGACTTATCAAATGGCCTTAGCGTAGAAGAATAATGATTTTACTTTACCAAGGTAAAAATTGATTACCAGATACTTAGTTTTTCCCTTTATTTAGCAGTTCTATAAAAAATGTGCAAGTAAAAAATTAAGCACCTTAGATGCTGTAATGGCGGTATTTTGCTGTAGAGATCCGGAAACAAATTTTTAGAGTTGAAAACTGAATCAGAGACAAGAAACTTATCAGTCTTACTTGGAAATCAAGTCGTTGTTGGAGGAGTTCTTTGTTTTTAATGTCGCAATATTATTTATATTTATATTATTAAATTTATTATAATTATAAGCAATGACATAATGCCTGAAGAAAAAACCCGACAAAGACACCTTAATGACAAACTTGATCAAAACCACGGATTGTGACAATAATCGCTATTTTAACGTATCGTTCACATTGTTTAAAAAACCGAAAGAAATCAGAACATATGCGCTTTTAAAGGAGTCATCAATAATGAAAAATTCGACTTTACTAATGGATTTTTCATATAAAAAAGTTGCGTGCAAATATTTTCTTTCGAATATGGCGGCTAAATCAAAAGTAAAGTTTTCAATCCAACACCTTCTAAAGCAAAGAAATTTTGAAAGAACATTATCAAAATTAAATTCAAGATACTTCAATTTTAAAGATTTAAAATTTAAATTTCTACACTTTTCTGCCCCCACAATTGAAACATCCTGAACTTTGAAGATGTATAAGTAAAAATAATTAAATTTGGATGATTTTGGGAAAATTAAGTCAATTTTTTACATCTAGATCTTTCAAATTTAAAAAATTTCGAAAGAAAAATATCAAAATTATAAGATTTTTATTTGCAAAGAATAAAACTTGGCACATTGCTAATTTTTTGTTGTCGAAATTCAAAATGCTGATTCTAAAACAGTATTACTTTTTATGATTTTGAACACTAAAATTGAAACGTTCAGTCAAAATCTTCACCTAAAGTCAATTTTGTAATTAGTCGTCAAACTTGCATCACTTTTTCATTTTGACACCCAAAACTCGCATCTCTTTCAATTGTCAATTTTTTAAACAGAAAGTTCATCAATTTTTGAAGGTTCACAATATCAAGCTTCACAATTTCGTAGAATGACAAGTTGAAACCTTTTCATTTTTAGGTTTTTTATATTAAAAATCTTAAAACTTGCATCACTTCTTTTTTTTAATAAAAAATGCTTTGCTTTTTAAGATTTAACATTCCAGATTGTACAATCATGAAGTTAGTTATAATTTTTTAAATTTTCGAAGTATAGAGTTACAAATTATTAAAGTTTCAAGATTTGTCTTTCAAATGTATGTAATTTTCAACTTCTTTTTTAATAGTTTTATTTTTATATTTCATTTTTAATTAATCTGAAGACTTCAAGCTAAAATGTATTCAATAGGGTTGTTTCCAAAGTCAGATATCAATTTTCCAAGAAATGGATCTTAGTGTATATAAAATTCTAATTATAAAAACCGCCATGAAATATTTGTTAAATATTGTTTACTATTTTTAATTTAATGTTGAAATATGAATTTTTTATCGCGTTGTCAATTGAATGGGCCCTTTTGACGTCAAGGGGGTCGGATTCTCCACCAATCACAGCTCATGTGTCAGTGATTCTCAAATATCTTTTTCTGTGCCGATGTTTTGTTTCGGTTATCAGCCCATCGAAAATAGAAGTCGCAAAATATTCTTTAAAAAAATATCAAAGGAGGGTTTCGTGAAAACCAATAGCGAAAATCTACCGAAAATAAATATATTTATGGTATGTATAAAGAAATCATTGAAAAAGTACTTAAATATAGTAATGTTTACTGAACAATTCGTAAATATGTACGATTTTAAAATGTGCTAATAATTTCACTTACTGTTTTACATAATCCTTAACAAATAAAGCTATCAAATCAAAATCGTCAGCATTGACAGCAGACCGTGGCCTAACCTCTTTATCATTAGTTTCGCATCGCCACATTGATAGATGATTATAAGAACCTCTGCGTCACGTGACACCCACGTGACATCAATTTGAATCAGTGTTTCACCGCCTTCAATTTATAATAATTTTTTTTTGTTGAATGACACGAAAGAAAAAAAAATTATAACGCACGTTCGAATCAGATTAAAATTATGTATTAAAAAATTATTTGATCTTAAATCGCGAAATAAACCTATTGTATAGATTTTCAATTATAAATTCTTCAATTATTAAAAATATCAATGAAAAAGTTACCTAATTTGTTCGAAATTCTTATGATTTTTAATGCAAATTGGGTGCAAGGAAGAAAACAAAATAAATTTATTTTATTTTTCCTTTATGTCTTTTTTATAACGTTTTTAAATATAAATAATTTTGAATAAATGAATTTCAAGATTATCTTAGATTTTAATTTAAAACTGGCATTAGACTTGAAAAAATTTGCATTCTGTTTCTTTTTTAATCCTTTTTTCTGACGTTCTTTTCCCTACTTGATCGCTATAATGAATATTATATCTATTTACATACAAATTTACCTTTTGCTGTTTCTTCTTACAGAATTAAAAAGTTCCTAACCGAGGACTTTGAAGGATTTATTTTCTAGTTACAACGGCGTATTGTCTCTGGTCGAAAGATTGTTGTTTGAAGGCCAGTTCCGCAATTTCAAACTATTTGGTAATACAAGTATGGTCTCCAATTGGTTATATTTTAAAAAAAGGGATCATATCATATTTGGATGGCAGTTTGGACGTACAATTCATACGAGGGTGGATTGATAAGTTTCCGGCCTGACCAAGAAAAACAACGTTTTTAAGAATTTTTTTTTTTTATTTCTCAACATAATCTCCTCCAAGGCTG
>NC_046662.1:13863905-13889658 GCF_010883055.1 Belonocnema kinseyi | reverse complement strand
TCGGCATAAGAAGCGGGGAACTACAACTGGTGATCATTCGGAGGAGGCGCTACATACAATTATGATAGAACTTCACTTAGGTAAGTTCGTTTAATCATACAATTTTGACATGATTTCTTCTCTCTGAAGTGTGCTTGGAAGCCTCCATCAAAATATGAAAAAATTAATAACAGATCTGCTTTTGTCGGTTTTATCAATCATATTGATTGTACGTAGTGTACATCCTTAAAATGATCATTTGTTGGCATAGTCGAATCTGCGTAGTATCAAGGGTTTGTTTTTTTTAATCTTTAAAGGCTTAAGCGCAAAAATCAGAGCCCCTATTTACACTTAAGAAGTATTAAAAAGATTATTTTTTGACAAAGTCTTATATTCGTGTTAACCGTGGTTTGTTTTCTAACATTCAGGATTTGATCCCAGAAATCGGTTTTGGAATTTTGGGGAGCCCAAAAATCATAGACTCTATTCGGATTATGAAATTCTAAAAATGATTTTTTTTGACAAAGTCAATTCTGCGTATTATCAAGGGGTTCCAAAAACCGGTGTTGGAATTTTTGAGTAGAAAAAAGTTTAGAGGCTCTATTGACACTCTAAAATTCTTAAAGTGATTATTTGTTGTCAAACATAATTTCTTGCAAGAGGGTATAATTGTTATTCACGCTTTTTCTTCCAAAATGCTTAGTGTAATTAGGTGAAAACATTTCAAGAACTTAAGAGGATCAGTATTTGCGCCAGGCATTGAAAAAATGCTCGTCATGCGTACAGAATGACTAAATAGATTTTTTGAACACTGACAATTTCCTGAAGTTGGCCTTTCAATGATCAAACAAAGACAGATTTTGCTCGCAACCACATGCATGGTGATTATTAAGAGAGATTTCGAAATATTTTTCTCAAATTTGTTCTATTTGACTCTTTCAATGTGAATATGTAAAGAGCACGGCATTATACCTAAACAGTTTATAGGAAGTAATCATATGTATAATGCGATGAAAGAACCACAAGACCTAGTTTTTGTTTAAACTTTGTTCAGCTGTGTCTGTCATCAAGAATTTGTACATCTTAAAAACCGTGGCAATGTTCCCGAAAAGTTAGTGTTCCGGAAGACACCGGCAGCAATGCAGGTTGTTTCGGGAACTGTTCTTCTTACAACCGCAGTTTTTCTGCTTGATTTTGTTGGTAAGTAAATTAGAGACTCGTCATCTAAACTTAAAACTTTTCAAGTTTTTGCAATTTTTTAAAAATGATTTTCAAAATTTTAGCGGTATTAAATATCTTACAAATAATAAAAACTTCACATTTTCATCCTTTATAACATACTTGTAACATATTTCTTTAATTATGTTAATATCCGTATGCGTGTAGCGCCTCTCGCGGAAGATGGTTAAAATACAAGTCTTCCAAATTACATTATTATTAATTAATAGCATTCGGAATTGTATTCCTTTAGATTAAATTTTTAAAATTGGACAATTTTATTAGAAAAGATTGAAAATTTTATCATTTCTAATTGAAAGCTTATTAAATGAAATTATTTTATTTTAAATGTAAGAATCGCAAATTTCAATGATTTAAGATTGTTAGAAAATGTCAAAAACAGGAGAAGTTCAAAACGTTAAAAATGAAATATTTTCCAAATAAAATTTTGAAAATTCGATCATTTCAAATTCAAAGGAGTTAAAACTGTATTATTTGTAATTAAAAGCGTTCCAAATTGAAAAATATAAGATTTCCATTTTTTGTTTATGTAAGATTTAATTACAATGGAGTTGAAATTGTATCAATTCTAATTAGAAGCATTTAAAATTGAACAATCTTCTTTTGAATTGAAGAATCTCGAATCTGAATAATTTAAAATTAAAATTTAGATAATAGGACAAGTTAAAAACTGTAAAAATGAAATATTTTCAGATTAGAATTTTGTAAGTTCACAGCAAACTTTCTTCTAAAAATTATCCTCTTAGCCATACATTTTACTACACCAAACTCTCGCTTTCAGTAAAGTGTCGTGGGGTTGGCTTTAAATAACCTTGCACTGATTTCGGGGGAATCGAAACGTAAACAGTGAAGGACACCTGACTCGTTTCCAATTGCAACACACACACACACACAATGTCACAACCACTCTCGTCCTGCTCCCCTGAGAAACTGCATGAGCCAGTAGTTCTAGGAAGGCTGGGAACGGGGTGACTAAAAGCGAGAGTTTGGTGTATTTTGTCGACAATTTTATAATTTTCTAAAAAATAGCTCCATTTTTGTTTCAAATTGTTCATAATTCTAATCTGGGTGTTAGGATGTAAATTGGAATCTTCATTAGATGAAAAGTTGACTATTTTTTAAAGGCTTTTGTTGTTATTTAATGCATCTGTTTAAGGAGAAATTTCATCTTTCTTGAATACAAATGTAACTTTTCGGTGGGAAATTCAACACTTTTTTTAAAATTTCGTCTTTTTGATTTTAAAATTAGCAGAAATTACATCTTTCTAGAATGAAAATTCAAGTTGTAGAAAAAATTGGTTCCATCTGTTTTAAGAAAAATGCTATCTTTTTGAATAAAAATGTAACTGCTTGGTTGGAAATTTAACTATCATACTATTTTTTTGAAAATTTAACTATTTCGTAAACAATTTTAAAAAATGCAACCATTTGATAGAGAATTAAACTATTTTGTGAAAAAGTCACCCTTTTTGGTTAAAAATTCGTCTTTTTGGATTAGAAATTCAATTTTTTTCGTAGAAAATTATTTCTTGCATAAAACGTAATAATTTGATCGTTCAAACTTGACTTAAATCTTTCTCAACAGTAAAAGTCAACTGTTTTTTTACTTAAAACTTTATCTGTCATAGAAGAAATTTATTTATTTTTTAAAATAAGAATGGAACTTTTTGATTAAAAATGATTCTTCTTTGCTTGAGTATTTAACTACAATTAGTTTGTTAAAAATTTATTTTTTGGATGTAACGTTTATGTCTGGTTGAAAATGTAACTATTTACTAAAAAATACTTTTTTTGTTTGTTTTAAAATTAATTTTTAAACAGAAACGATAACTTTTTACTTTTTTCAAAATAAATCAAAAAGTTTTAAGGAATTACAATAGATTTTATAAGATTTTAAGACAGTTTAAGTGATTTTAAAGAAAGTTAAGCGAGTAATTGATAAGTTACTTAAAAAGATTTCAAAGGATTTGAAAAAATTAAAGATTTTAGGAATTTTTAAGACATTTAAAGGAACTTAAGAAAATTTAAAGGATTTTAAGAGAGTTTAATTAATTTTAGGAAGTTCCAAAAGATTTTAAATGATTTTAAAGAAGATGAAAAGATTTCGAAAAAGTTCAGAGGAGTTTGAGGATTTTCATGAAATCTTATAAGATTTTTAAGAATCCAATTTTAAGAAATTACTATGGATTTTAAAGTTTCTTTTTAAAGGATGTAAAACAAATAATCAAAAAATAATTCAAAAAGTTTTAAGGTTTTAAAGAGATTTTATAAGATTTTAAGACAATTTGTGTGATCCTAAATAATCTCGAGCGAGCTGTTGAATGTTATTTAAAAAGATTTTAATGAATTTATGAAATGTCTAGGGATTTAAAGAAATTTAAGTATTTGAAGGATTTTTAAGGGATATAAAGGAATTTAAGAAAAATTGGAAGATTAGAAGCGATTGCAATTAAATTTAGTCAATTTCGAGATACTTCGAAAGATATTCGCTTGACATCTTTGAAAAACACACTTTAACACACTAACAAATATTCCAAATTTTTGCCACCAACTATCACAACATTTCAACCTAATCTCAAGCCAAGCCTTATAGATTTTGACGTTACCGACCGAGTGTGACGCAATGCTAGAATACTCAATACTACTTCCTGGAATCAACATTTCTTAAAGAAACTAACCTCAAGCGTTCTTCACTTATTATTTAAATGATCTAAAAATATCAGATTTCGATATTTTACTCTATAAAAAACTAAATAGCCTTGAAATTTCATGTATCCTGAAAAGACCAGAAGTCTTTTCTTACAAAAAGGAATAATTATAGATATGCCTAATTGATTCGAGAAAGCAGATATACATACATATTTTAATTAAAATATTTAGTATATATTTAAATGCTTTAGAATTAATAATAAAGCCATTTTTCAAGATATATGCGAAAGCCCATTTTTTACAGAATGTAGACCAGTTGATAATCCTGAAGAAATAAGAGCTTATAGCTATGATAGATCATTAGCGACCCCTGAGGGAAATGGACTTGAAGTCCAACAGCTTGGATTAATTGCACCAGGGCTAACTGCAAGCGTAGAAATTCGTCATGGATGTCCCACACATTTATGGATAGGGACCCATGGCATGGGATCCATGTACCATGTGAATAATTGGGAGGAGGTATCACGCTCCATACATGAAAGGATCCACCAAGAAGAGGTCCCACCACCACAAGCCCGACCAGCACGTACCCAACCAGCACGTGCCCAACCAGCACGTGTCCAACTAGCACCACGTGACCGACGACCACGTGCCCAACTATTTGGGAATCAACACGAACGATGGCAACGAGGCTCACAATACCAACCACCAGAGCGGATGAAGTAACTTGATACATACATTAATGAATTACTGAATTTAAAGACGTATTTCAGAATTTTAAGAATTAATTTCATTAAAATGAGAAAATATGTCAAAGGGTGTGCATATGATTAAAAAGAGCATGTTTGGAAATAAGTTTACGCATTAACTATAATTGCACCAAAATAAATTCACGAGAGAGATGAGCTTGTGCTGGATATATTACTAAATACCAATAAAGAATAAACTACTTAAAAACTAATTGTTAACATAAATTATTTTTTAATAGTGTTTTTAATTTATTCTTGAGTTCTTTTCTACTATCTTCAATCGTCTTTATCTAGCTTGATGCAAACTTGAACTAGGAAAGCAGTATACAGGTTGGCCGCTGGACAGGGAAACCGGGAAATGACCGGGAATTTTCTGAGACCTGGAAAAACAAGGAAATGACAGTTAACCGGAATTTTTAAAAATTTTCAGAAGAAAAATTTTTCCAAGTTCGATTTGAACAGTTTTTTAAGTACAGTGAAACTCTTCAATAGCCCTCCCTTCTATAGCCCTTCCGAGAATTGACGACGCACCACATGTCGGTGTAACAGGTACTCCGCGGAGTGCGCGGGATCCGCGGCTGTCACTTAAGCGAGCAGTCAGGCGTGCAGGGGTGCACAAACTATGTATGAAAAGTAGGCGTTGCTACCTTAACTGGGGGGGGGGGGGTACCCAAGAGGTTGGGTGGGTGGTATGGGGGTTTGAGTGAGATGGACTGGAAATTGTAGATTTTACTGAAAATAATACTAAACAATTCATGATTTTAAGTAAAAGGTGGCGGAGGGATTGTACGCGCCTGCAGGCGTGAACACACAAAAGCGGAGCAGGCTATAATGAGTTTGATGCCACCCACCGTCAGCCCCGAAATCGGCGCTATAGAGGAGTTTCACTGTAATTATTTGAATTGATATCTTTTTAAATTATGGTAGCATTCAGTTTGCAATGCGTAATTGGAGAATTTTTCACTTTAACAATTCTTCATTTTAGATTTTCATTTTCGAGCGTACATTTTTTATTTTAAGAGTTTTAAACTGCAGTCTTGAAGACTTGAACAATTAAAAATTTAAAGCGTCTGGAGTTCAAGTTTTTTTTTATACAAAACATTTTTATTTCATGAATCGTAAATATAAGTAAAGAAAATAATAAATAATGTTTAAAATGTATCTGTATTTTAAGAATTAAAAAATAAACAATGATTGAATTGATCAAATTAAATGTAAAGGTGCAATTGAAACTTTATAAACTTTTTTCAACTTAAAAATAACTTAATAATAAGATATTCGTAATTAGAGGATTTTATTTAAAAAGTTTAATTTGTAAATAAAATTGTTGAATTTTGATGTATAAATAATAATTGAACACTTACTATTTTTTGAAATATTTTGTTTGAATTTAAACGATATTTAGAAGTTTTGGAAAAGATTCAAAATTAATTAAAAATTTAAACTCATATCAAGTAATTTGTACAAAGTGTGTGACATTTTTTTCAGAACTTCTAAACATATTTTAAAATGAAACAGAATTTTTACTTCCATTTTTAGAAAATTCTGGAAATTAAAAAAAAAGAATGCTTAAAATATTCCAGGTTCTTTTTTGCAAATTTAGGAAATATTTTAAGATCTTTTTGAATATTCTCTTAAAATAATTTTTTTGAATAAAAAATCATTTTCGATTTTCATAGGAATGTCAAGAAAACGTTTTCATTCTTTTGAAGCCTTGTACAATGCTTAAAATGCTTCTCAATTTTTTTGTTTGAAATCTGCAAAAATCTACATCTTGTTTTAAATTAGTTTATGGCTATTTGCACCGAAAGTTATAAAGTAATTAAAAATCCTTTCAAAACTTGTAAATATCTCTTAAAAGTATTCTAATTTCGTCTACAAATTATAAGTGTTCAATTGTTATTTATGAATCCAAATCTTAGGAAATTTTTTATTTTTCTAGCCTAAACTAACTTGAGAATATGAAAATAACTGAAGTTCATTCTTTCATTGTTTAATGTAGATGATTGAAGATGTTAACGTAAATTTATATTTTTGTAACTTAATATAAATCTTTGAACTCTGTAATTTATGAATTTTCAAATTTATGAATTTTTCAGCTTGGAATTGAAAAACTTTTAAACTTCAATTTCAAAAGTTTAAAATTTAAGACTTCCACTTTGAATGCTTTAATTTGTTTATTTTTTATTACGACCCAAGCTAAGAAAAAAAATCTGCCCGCTCTGCGGGCACGTTCCCATAGCGCGCTGCGCGCGCGGCTCGCTAGTTTGAGCGCGCCTAGGGCGCGCGACTATTGTTTCTCGAAAATTAGAATAGTTATA
Organism: Belonocnema kinseyi; assembly: GCF_010883055.1. Taxonomy (NCBI): domain Eukaryota; kingdom Metazoa; phylum Arthropoda; class Insecta; order Hymenoptera; family Cynipidae; genus Belonocnema; species Belonocnema kinseyi. The sequence goes on along the minus strand of NC_046662.1, from coordinate 13,882,721 downwards.
TACTTTTCAAACATTTTAAAATTTTCAAAAATTAGAAAAAATTATTTTTTTCATAGACCAACAATATTCATTTAAAATTTTCACTAGATACCAAATATATTTCAAAACTATTATTGTAGAATTTTTCGATTAACCCACAATTTAAAAAAATAGAGACTGCATAACCGAACTGTTCACCAAGACACAAACAAAAAAATTGTAATAGACATTTGATATAATAGTTTTTAACATACAATGTAGAAAATTTCGCACTGTGGTCTGTGCACAAATGTGGAGGGTAATACAAAAACCGAGCGTGGAGCGCAAGGTAAATAAATACATTATCGAGCGCGGAGCGCGAGATAAATATTTTATCGATCGCGAAGCGCGAGAACCAACAGTCGCGCGTCCGAGGTGCGTCATTAAAAATAACAAATTAAATTTGTTGATAAATGACACAAGTAACGAAAAGAAACGAAAAGACAAAAGATGTGACCCAAAAAGGATCTACAGATTCGTTACTAATAATTTTTAGATAGGACTAGTCCATTTTCTCTTAATCGTAAAAAATATGATTAATGATAAAAAAATTAAATTTTTGTAAAAACGACATACAAGACAAAATAAATGCAAAGGCAGAAGTTGTCCAACCAAAAAAATCGACAAATATGTTATAAAATATTTAACAATTTGTCAATAAAATAGAAAGTATTGTTAACAAGCATTGTTCTTTATTGTTATAACTAAATCATAAAATGTAGGTTTAACTTAATTTAATAAATTTAAGATTTTCATCTTTTTTGGGGAATAAATTTCTCTTTCGCCTAATATGTATCGTAATAGTTTCTTAAACTTGTCCACTACAAAATATTTTTAACAGTTAACATTTTTCTTTGCTACAAATAATTTATTTTGAAAAATAGAAAATCCGCTTCTTTTTGACAAATAAAAAATTAGCTTCCTTTTTACAAAAAGAAATTATTCAATTAATAAATAATAAAAATAATTAAAATAAATGAAATTAATAAATAAGAATATTTTCTTATGAAAGATAGAAAGTTTTCATAATAACTTATATCGTTTTTCTTGAGTTTCATGCTTATTGTTTTTCTTTTTGGTTTTAAACCATTATTCCCTAAAAATCCGTCTATTAAACAATTCACATTTTTCTCTCTGTTTTAAAGAAACTTCCCCTTTTACTCGTTTTTTACTTAAATATGAACTACAAAAACTCAAATTTTTTGTTGAAAATTTATGTATATATTTTGTTAAGATTGATCTTTTTTTGGCAGAAAAATCATTTCCTTGGTTAAAAATTCATCTTTTTGGTTGAAACTTAGACCATTTGGTTGAATGTTTTAAACTTTGCTAAATATTATTTCTTTGTTAAAATTTTTTTTTTCCAAAATTGATTTTTTGTTGTTGCAACTTTAAGTATTTTGTTACAAAAATTATTTTCTCTAAATTACTTTTTCTAGCTAAAAAGTAATTAAACAATTTTTACTTGAAAATCCAAGTATTTTATTTGAATATTCCTTGTGTGGTTGAATTACCAAGAAAACAATTTCAAGAAGTACTTCATCTTTTTGGTTGCATTTTCAACCACTTGGTTAAATATTGATCACTTTTGTTAAAAATTTATTTAAAAAAAATTAATTTGTTCCGTTGAAGCGATAACTATTTTGTTGAAAAATAATTTCTTTTCCTTCTAAGTTACTTTTGTTTTTGAAAAATTAATAACACAATTTTTATCTGAAAATCCAAGCAGAGAATAATAATTTTTTAATAAACAGTTGCATGGTTATCCAAAAAATATGAATACTAAACAAAAACAGTGGAATATTTAATAGGCAATTTAAACAATTGAAGAAGAATGACTTTTTAACATAATTGAAAAATTTTTACTTAGAATTTACATTTTTCTCAAAGAAAAATGTAAGCTCAAATAAAACAGATGAATTCTTAAATCAAAAACACAATAAAAAAAGAATTTATTCAAAATCTTGAAAGAAATGTAAATTTCAGATGACTTTCATTCACAGATTTTATAAATCATAATAATTATGAATTTAACTTTTCGCGCCAAAAAAAAAAGTTTTTGCAAATGTTTTTTGAATATCAATTTTCAGGGAAAATGAAAAATTGGCAAGGGAACAATGAGAGAATTTTTAAAATGAAGATTTGCGGTAACCCTGATATAATTTTATAGGCAGTAATTTAATTGCCTTCTATTCTAAATAGTTTTTTTTGTTTGCATTCGCTCCCTCTTGAAGATTATCTTTTTAGTTATACATTTTATTATTTGTTTGAAAATGCAACCATTTTGTTAAAACGGTATCATTTTTGATTGAAAAAGCAACTTTTTTCGTAGAAAATTTAATTTTGTTGAAAATTCATATCTTTGTACTAAAGTCACCTGAAATCTTTTCTGCGTAAAAATACTACTATTGTGTTTTATATTTGTTTTTTCTTTAATTGAAAAATCCATTATGTAGAAATTGCATCTTTTTCGATGAAATACAACTTTTCGATTAAAAATTAGTTTTCTTTGTTTTAATATTCAACATTTTTCTTTAAAATTTTTTGTTGAACCGCTTTTTTTCTCGATGATTCCTTTTTCTCTTTAAAAATTCAAATTTTGATTGGAAGTTTAACTATTTTGTTGGACACAGATATTTTTAAATTAAAAATTTAAATGTGTGTGTAAAAGTTAAAGAACTTAAAATTGTTTTCTTCTTACTGAAGGTCAATTAAAAAAGTTAATTCTCATCGAAAAATGTATGAGTTGACATTTTAACGAAGAATAATTTCAACTTAAATAGAAAACAGGTTAATTCAATTAAAAAGCGAATCTTCAAATAAAATACTTGAATTTTCAACTAAAAATGATTTAATTACTTTTTCAGCTACAAAAATTAGTTTAGAGGGAAAAGAATTTTTTCAAAAAAATGCTTCAAGTTGCAACAAAATAATTAATTTTTAACAGAAAAAACAAATAAACAATGTTTAGCAAAAAGTAGAAAACATTCAACCAAATGGCTGAAAAGTTTAAACCGAAAAGATGAATTTTTGATCCACGAGATTTACAATTTTTTACAGAAAATATTCTTATTTATTTATTCCACTTATTTATTTTATTGCATATTAATATTTAGTAATTTCTTATTGAACAAATACTAATTTTGTGAAAATATAATAATACATTTATTAATTTTATCATCTTCTGGGCTGAAAATTCAACTAATGATGTGAATTTTTTATTAATGATCATACATGAGTTTAATTAAAAGTTAATTTATTTGGTTAAAAATTTTGACTGAAATTCATATTTTGGTTTTCAAATATCAACTGAAATCTTCTTTGGATGAAAATTCAACTATTTTTATGAAAATTTTTCTGTTTAGTTTAAAAAGTGTTGACAATCCAGCTACCCGTGCAGAAATCGCCCGATTTCAAACGTAATACCGATCTGGCCCCGATCGGATTTCCCGATCTGGCCCTAATCGGTAGAATCGTGTGTCCCATACCAGGGCCCGACCGGGCCAGACCGATTTCCTACTGAAACGCCATCTCCATGCGCTCGAAGAACTAGTGCTACTTGTTTTTTTCTGGTAGTGCAGTGAAATTTGTATACATAATACGCGTTTAAAATATTCTAGCAATGTTTATTAATGCATAAGGCGAGTAAGCCACGTGTTCAGAGGCACCAAACACCAGTCAGTAGACCTCGAAACTTTTGCGAGGAAGATGAGAGTAAGTAATTACACTCTGCGGGCTCATTGAAACCTAACCTCAAATAAATTAATAATTAATTAAATTGTTTGACGTAAAATTAGTATATTTACCATCAAATGAGTACAATATTATTATATGATGAAATTGATAAAGTTCTTCTGTTTTCAATTATTATTAAAGAACTCAAGGTTTTTCGATTTAATCTAGAGTTAGAATCATCAAATCTATTGATAAGAAATTAATTGCAGTATGCACAAAATTGTAATGTTTTTAAATTATCAGAGTAAAATATGTGATACAATCGATTATGTTATTGATACTTTGATTCTGTATTAATAATAAATTTAATACAGAAATACATTAAGGACGAATTTTCACAACATTCCAGCAAGAACTAGTTACTCAACTGCGCATGCGTCGCATTCGGCATTTAATTGCTTTCGTGCGAAGTTTAAAATGATAAATGAAGTTTTTTTCTTTTTTATTATAAACAATGCAATTTCAACTTATAAAAATGTCCATTAGGTCGAAATGAATTAATAATAATAAAAATTAATTAAATGCGTATTCTGTAAATAATACTTAAAACCACCAGAAATATTTAATTCAAAAAATTTCATTTTTGTTTAAAAGTTGTTTGGTCTATATTTCTTCTTAACCGATTAAAAAAAAAAAACGATCTAATAAATGATGGCGCAATTTTTTGGCAAAAAAATTATCTACAACCACCTTCTTGAAATTTTCAAGAAGTAATGCAATTGACAGAAAATTGAATTTATTTGCAGTAAAATGTTAATAGATCGTAAATCATAGCTTATTTTCCGATAATTTTCTTTGAAAGCATTCGAGAATGTCAAGTTGTAGGGTATCTTTTTGCGAAAAAACTTTCTAATTTGTTAAAAAGTTTCATAGGTAACATTTTTTCAAGAAATTAAAATTGTTGCTTAAAATATTTCTGGTTATCATCCATCTTTTTAATACAAAACAAACCCTTTCCTCGAAACTGATACCATCCACAATAATTTTACGATTTTCAAAAGCATAATTTAATTTTGTATTCTGAAACCTTTTCTTTTCGTGCCTGTAGTACGTTAATTTTAACTTAAAATAACTTAATTGCAAATTCAAAATATTAAGGTGGCCTTCGAAAGGAGAGGACTATTTGATAGTTTCGTGTTTACTTATATTAAAACTCCATTTGTGAAATTCATGAATAGATTATAATGAGACTCATTGTGTACCGATCGGGCACCGATCGGGTTTCCCAATCGGGTGTCCCGACCTGGCCCCGATCTGGGCGTGTGTTTCATGGGTGGCCTGGCCCCCATCAGGATTCCCGATCAGGACCTGACCTGGACTGGTCTGGCCCCGATCGGGGCCAGACCAAGATTTCTGCACGAGTATCTCTTTGAAAAGTCACCATTTTTGGTTGAAAATTCAACTATTTCGTAAAAATTTTACTTTTTGTCTGACACTCATATTTTGGTGTTTAAAAGTCAAAATGTAATATTTTTGATGAAAATTGAATTTTTTTGTTGGTTTTTTGTCTTTTTGATTCAAAATATCATCTCTTTTAGTAAAAGTTTTATGTTAATATTAATTACATATTAATCTTCTTTGCTTAAGGATTTTACAACTTTGTTTGACAATTTTGGGCAAGACACTATTTTAAACAATTTTTTTTTCAAAGATTCATATTTTCAGTTAAAATTTCATCTCTTAGAATAAAATTTTGAAAATAAAAATAATTTAAAGACTTAAAAAATTTTTTATTGAAACATTCTAATAACTCTCAGTTTATATATTTTTTAAAATTTGAACTTGTCCTTGTTTAAATTTAATTAATTATAAGCTTGTAACGAATTCTAGAAAATATACATTGTAGCAGAATCGCTTTATAATTAATTAATGAGTTTAGAACATAAAAATTGTTTATTAATTATTTTCATTTAAACGTATGTACATATAATTTTAAAAAATGAATTCAGATGCTTCATTTCACAACGTTACAAGCATTAGAAAAAATTATTATAATGGAGATATTTTTAATTAAAAATAAATTTTTATTATAAAAATATCAGCTAATATTCGATTACGTAACCTTAATGCAAATAATCAACTTATGCTACTTCATTGAAAACAAATGATATAATAATAATAATTTTTGAAATACTTTTACGCGAGTGAAACCGGTTTTACACCACGGACTAAGTCAAGTGACTGATGAGATTAGGATGTTATAAGTTAATGTATGACATGATGCATTTCTTAAAGCTATTTCAGAGCTTATATGAGCGGCTGACAATGAAAAGTGAAAATATGTCGTTGGTGCCTAAAAAAATGGATATAATTTTACGGCTATAAAAAGTAGCAATAGAATATTGGTTGTAAAAAGTAGACAAAGGTGCTTGGCCCGTAAGAAAGGGGAACATAAAAACTTGGCAGTAAGAAATGAAAAAACGTCGCCGTGTGTCGATGAATCGGTTCTGTTACACGCTGCGAAGACAAGCCTCGTTCAAAGCCGAAAATGCTCGAGGACGAACCCGATCTCGCCCGACTGGACGATTCGCTTTCAGTGGCTAACTAGCTATTAGGAGTTTTTCGGTAAACTGAATTTTCACTGGATTTTGCAGAGCGTCCAGGCCGTCAAGAGAATGAAAGAAAGCTCATGGCAACGTTTTAAACGAATGCTTTGCGTTGAATTCTAAGAGAAAATAGAAAGGAGATCACAAAACATTTTTTGTTTCCTGAAATTTTTTAAAAGTGTGTAAAATATTTTTTAGACCTTTGCAATTTTTCCATATTAGATCATTTTATAAAAATTTAGAAACATAATTCTTTTAAAGCCTTTTTGTGCAATTTCGTTGCACACTTTTTTAAAGTTTATGTTGGTTTAAATAATGCACTTTCAAATTTTAATAAGTTAAAGAGACGTTCAGAAATTTTAAACGATTATAAAATAATTACAACTTGTAAAGATTTTGGAAGAATTTTGTAAGATTTGACAAAAATTAAAAAAAATTTGGGTTCCTTGGAATAACTTTAGCAGATTTTTAGAAATGAAAAATTCTAAAAATGTAAAAAATATACTTCAGGAGTTGTAAACGAATCTCGAAAGGTTTCAACAGCATGATCAAATTTGCTTTAAATGCTTGCGAAAATTTAGAAGATTATAAGAAAATTGAAAACATTTCAGAAAATTGATGAAATATTTCTTTATTTCCCACCATTTTCGTAACCTTCCTAAGCATCTTTAAAAAAGACTGGAATTCAACCTAATGTTTTGTAATATTTTGTCGAATAAAATAATTTCTGTAAAATATCCTAGAATCTTTTCTGACACATCTGCTATATTCAAGAATCTTTTTTCAATTTCCTTGAAAATCTTATAATAATTATGTTTATATAAATTTAAAAAAAAAACTGATAATACTTATTTTCTTGTTTTTCATTTTCAGAATTTAATGTTAACTCGAAATAAAATGTTTGAAAACTTGCAAAAAAAAAATATTTATTAGAAATTTTCATGTTATGTCATTATTAATATCATTTATTTTTTATGGTGGTGAAAAAGTTTTAAGTTGGGGAATTGCAAGTAGTACTTAGTTTAAGTAACTTTAATATTTTTATGACTACAAAAATATTTAAAAAGCATTTATTTTTAAAAAAGTTTTTTGATATATTTAAAGATAACACTTCATCTTAAAATTCCTATTTTATTTAGGAAACGTCTGTTATGTTCTCAAATATAATATAAAAAATTGAACGTAAGCGATGAGGGGAGGGTACAAAAAGCCGATGTGAAATTTTGAATAAAAACGGTTGCACTCTGTATACATTAATTTAAAAAATAAAAAATATTAATACTTTTATCAATTTTGCAATATATTATTTGAACATGATACACATTGACTTTCATTTTTAAAATTCTTGTAAGTTGTTGATAATTTTTATAATTTTGCTATATTGTTTACCATCTTCAGCCTTAGGAAATATATTTCACAGATACAATTATAAAAATATCTTCATTACTTAGTAAAACACAATGAAAACTTGCCGTTAAAATGATAACAAAATTTTTTAAAATGTTAACAAACGATTGTACAGACTTTAACCTTTTGGACCAGTTGGAGAAATAGGTATTTCTTTTATCGTTTTCCAGTATATGATTTTTCCCTAAACATTAAGCAGATTAAAGGCAGTTAAAAAATAAAAATAGCACCCTTCCCGCTAACTGCACTTTTTATAAGTAATTTCCCTGCGAAAATGCGTAGCTATTATACTTTTTTAGGCTCAATTCGATGACTTCTCAGCCGAAACTTTTAATTAGGGTTAATTTGAAACATTTTCTTTTCTTCCTTCGTCAGCTGCCTTATTCTCCTGGCTGTTCGGCGGCCCGAAGAGACCGAAGACTGCAGATGTTGCCCAAGAAGTGACTACCGACACAAAAAACGGAGAAGAGACAAATCCTGATAAGAAACCTTCATCGACACCAAGGACGCAGGTAAACAAGAATGGCAAAAGAAGGAAAGCAAAAGTAAGAGCATTTACATTTACTTTAATTCATTCTTTTGTATAATATGTTTATTAATTTATTCAATTTTTTCTGTAGATTTCAGGAACTTGGCCAAGAAACACGCGGCCAATAGGTCTCACCGATGTGACGATGCAGCTTCAGCAACATATTCCTATTCATGCCGCCCCACTCGCACCTTTTTCACCCTTTGCACCCTATCACGCCTATCCACCAGGGTGCATTCAACAGCAGTACACCATGTACCAAGTACGTATTGCTGTCAGGCCTACTCTCAACTGTTTTAAGTGGATGTAAAATAATATGATTGTGAACTCTCTTTTGTTAAAGCTCTATCGGCTTTAACGAACACATTCCCATTCCGTATCTCTCGTATCTCTACCTGCGATAGCTTATTCAGATATTCCAAATAAAATACAAATTTTATTCATCATGTTTACTGTAATATTTGTTTCTTATTTAGCATTAAATTTTATTCTTATCTGTGCTGAAATATGTATCATTTCAATAAATGTATATCATTACAATTCATAATGTACATTAAAATCTAAATATACTTATTTGCAAAGTTTTGTTTTAATAATTTTTGGAATTTTTGATGTTCAAGGCTGTGTCTAGGCTACCAGAAATCTGGACAAAAAACCACCTGTCTCGAAGCGGCTATTTGTCCAGAATTCTGGAGGATCCAAAACTTACTTTCTTTACAACTTTTACAAAAATGATGATTTCATTATTTAATTGGATATCTTTAAGAAAATAAAGAATTATGTGCGTGATCAATTGTTACAACGTATTTCTTTAAAAAAAGAGTTGGAAAAAGGGTTCAAGATTGGACCAATCACTCTTCTGTGACCACTCGCTAAAATGTATTTTTTTAAAGGTGGAGCTGTAAAAGAGGTTCGTGATTTGACAAATTACACTTCTGCGACCAGTCGCTAAAGCGTGTTTTTTTACTGTTACTAAGAGTAACAGTGATTGAAAAAATTATATTTATAAATATTTTAAAAACTGAAAAATAAATAAAGAAAGTGCAGGTGCTGAGAATCGAACACGCTAACTACCGGTCATGAAGCCCAAACACTGCTACCTGAGCTATCGCATGATTAAAAATATTTTTCACCAAACTCTGTATGGCTTATAACGAATATTTCAAACCCTCGAGTTTCTCGAAGACGGCGGAAAAATTTTAAATTGTCGTTCTCCTCTTGTTAGTGTGTTTGTTGCTCTTTTTGGATGCCAATTTGTTTATATATTCACAAATTAATCTTTCTAATATTTCGATAAAATAGTGAAATTAAGTTTAAGTAGAAAAAAATTTTTCTGGAAAAGAAGGTTCCTTGATGTTGATATTTGCTGGACTTACAAATTCAAGTCCGGCAAAAAATATAGGTTTTGCGTACGCACGATAATTGAAGTCAAAGTTAATATTTCATTCTTGCAAAATTTGTGGACAAAGAGCCTTTCGCTGTGGGCAGGATATTTGTCTAGAATTCCGGACGAATACTCGTTGTAAGACAGTTGGGCTATTCGTACAAAATTTGGGTCGAATAGGCACTCCGTTTGTACAAATAAAAGAAAAACTATTTATCCTTTCAAAAATTCATTGATGACGAATTTGTATATCGTTTTTGAGGTGCACAATTTTGGTCGATTTATCTTTTCTCGTATCTTGCTTTGGTATGCCCACAAAATGGAGTTAACGCTTCTTCATTAATTTTTTATTTCAGTCAAACTGAATTTTATGTGTTTCTAACGAATTTCTAAACAGTGTTTAGATATTCTTGTAGGACCTCGAAAAAGTACATTTTTTAATTTCTTGACTTTTTCCCATATCACGATTTGTTTGGCTTCAAATGTTTATTTTCGTTTTTTTGAGAGATTTTTAAAATGCTATAAAACTGGTAATTTTCTTTTTATCCAAAAAAGTCTAATAAAAAAGTATAAAAGTTAGTATTTTTATCTACTATACATAACCGTCGATAGAATTTTCAAATCTTGGAAAAGAATGGTATCAAAAATTTAGAAGATGCTTTAACTGTTTTAATTTGTATACAAAATGGCTGGCTAACGAACTCGATCATTCCTTTTGGTCTCTCAAACTGTGTGCCAAAGCAGAATCCAATCCGATTAGTCATTCAAATTTATGGATAAGAATGTAATAAATATCTGGAAATCAAACGAAACACATGTAAAGCTTATGTGTATAAGTCAAATTTTCCTAAAAAATTCATAAAAAAAAACTTTTAAGATTACAAAGTTTGCCTTTGAATCTCCACAATTATTTTAAACATTTTTTAGACATGTTCCTAATTGTTTTAAATTTTCTTGAACAATTACTAAGTTACAAAAAATAGTTTTTAGTTTTCTCACTTTTTTCGGAATGTTTCAAAATCTAAATTTGGATTTAAAAAAGTTATCATTCTCTTTAAATCATGAATAATGTTAATGGTTTTTAAAATTTTCGAAACATTCTATATAACTTATAAAATATTTCGAAATGAATCTGAAATTTAAAAAAAATATGGAAAATTGAAAACTTTACCTGTAAATCTTCAAGATTCCTTTTGTCACAAGTTTGTGAATGTTTCATAATATTTTCCAATGTTTTTAAATTTAAATATTTTATTCAAACTAATTTTTCAAACAAAAAGAAAGAATCGTTAGAAGTTGTGCTCGAGAACAGAAGAAAATGTTTCATTCGCTTGAAAGCTTTCTTAGTATAAGTGCATTGACGCGATTGGAGGGGTACGTTTGTTCGAGTTGAACACTTTTTTGATAATGGAACATTAATTTTTAACTTTGTTTTTACACCTTGTAAATTGTGTGTGTGTGGAAGTTACTATTAAAAAAAATAGTAAAATATATTTTTCTGAATAGAAAATTACCATTTGTAGGAAAAAATTTAATTCTGCTCTCATTTTTTTAAAGACAAAATTGGAAAAACCGCAAGTGAGAATGTGTGTTTTTAACCTTCCTCTACATTTCTATAAAAAAGGGGAAAAAATAAATATTGAAGGAAATTTTTAGTGTGAAACCGTCTATGTCAGGCGTCTTGAACTTTAGGCCTACAGATAAACCAGAACCCTGGTTTTTTAATATTTCTAACGTGATTATTCCACACAGGGTTATTAACATTTTAAGATTAGGAGATGGTTTTAGCAACAAATTTAGGAAAACAATTATATTAAATTATTCGAAATCATACCTACATTGAATCCAATATTAGAAAAATACCTGATAATAAAGTTGATGAATTTAGATCACAATTTATGTGTTTATCTAATGACTATTTGAATAACGATAATTCAAAGCTTTGCTAGAAAAAAAATTGAATGTGAAAATTTGAAGTGTTGTTGAGCAATATTTAAAAAAAATCAATAGAAATATAAAAAAATTCCAATAAAAAGAGTTATTCTGAAGTTGAATAAGAACGGTAAAAAAATTGACAACTACAATCATCCGAAGAAGAATTTTTATCCGCCTTGTAATAAAAATTGTTTGTCGTCGGATAATTGTAGTTTTCCACTGTTTGTAGCGTTTTGATCTAACTTCAGATAAATAATATCTCAGGGATTTAATGTGTACCCTTGGACACATTATCACTACTGATAATGTGACTCAAATAAGCAATCTCCTTATATAAAAATTCACCTTTTTGTTCTTAAATCGACAGGTGGGCTTCTTTATTCTATTAGGTAAGCGTTTTACTTTCATTCCATGTTCTTTTAAGGTTTTCCCATAAATTAAAGTATCATCGAGATAAACGAATAATTTTACTCTCTGTATTGCTAACAGAACTTTATCCATCAAACGCTGAAAGATGGTCGGAGAGTTTTTTAATCTCATAGGCATTCGGCTTTGTTCATATTATCGATTTAAGATGAAAAAGGCAGTTTTTGATATGTCAACAGTATTTAGTAATTCGTTTTGATGAAAACCACTAGCCAAAAATCGAAGCGAATTTTCGAAATTATCAACAGCGGATAACTATAGGGTGATTTTACGTGTGAAATGGTACCTTCTATTAGCTTCCTATTGATAACAATTTTCGCTTCTTCCTTTTTTGAAGAATGTTTAGAATTGCTTGAAGTCTATCTTCCGGGAGTAAATAATTCTCGCCGGTATAGTATTTTTCCAATTCATCCCCTGGAAGTTGGCAAAAGTCGAAAAGAATATTTTCTTGTGGCAAATATCCTTCCTTTATTTCGTTGTTCAGTACCTCCACTGGGACTGCCTGACGCGATCTTGCTTTTATGTTTAATTTTCTTAGTTCAGTCCCTTTACACATAGTCAATTATTTGTTCTTGAGCAACCCTAGATTTTTTATCAATGAATGAGATTGGCCTAGTGTCGTCATGAAAACCCACCGTAGGTTTCTGTATGAGTAATTTTATAGTACCTATAGTAGGAATCTTAATTGTCATAATTCCTTTCATATCTATCGGTTTTACGTGGGGTAAAACTTTATTTCAAATACTTGACTAAATTCTTGATTGTATTAAAACTTTTTTCATGTATACTGACTCCGACCATGTCTTTCAATCGGGCCAGAACCGCTTTGAGATATTGTGTTTCGCAAGTAACTGATACCGAAGATTCTAAAATTTGTTTGTCGATTGTGATATTATAATTGCGTTAATTCGGATATTCGTTACAATCAAAGTTGATTATTTGCCCATGATGAAGCGTTGATTACTAACCAGGAGTTGCATCCGTTGTCCAGTAAAAAAACGATAAAGATGAGACAGTTGGGCTTAGACAAGAAACGAATAGAATAATTTGGATGAATTCATTTCCGCGGTTTCTATTGCGAAAGCGTTGCTATGATATAAGTAACCGGTCTGATCATAACGCGTACGAACCACTGACAAGTGATGGCCTCCGTGGTTCAGTAGAAAAGGTAGTAAAGGTTAGACACGTACTTCTTGTTTACGAACGATGAGAAATACAGTGACTGTACAGATTCGAGATCTATAATTGCATTTAATTCTGCAATAAGAGATCGAACTGTCATCGTCTGGATAAGTTACTGATATCAATTATAATTTCGGAATCACGTTTGATTAAAAACACTAACTTTAGAATAAAATTTGGAAACATGTAGTTACACTGTTAAAAATGTTTGGAATTCTACAACACAACTACCAAAATTCCACAATACAATTGGAAGGTAAAACTGCAATCATGGTATTGGAATGACGAAATGGCAATACATGTACTGTAAGTTCTGTAAATCGTGAAGTCATCGTCCAGCATTCCAATACGTGTATTAAAGCGTTTGTAAAACGAAAATTAAGCCTAAGGAAATCACAGAATTAATGGAATTCCCGGAATTCACAAAATTAATGAAATTCATGGATTTCATCAGATTTATGGAATTCACAGAATTCTTGGAAATGAAGGAATTTATTAAGTCTACAAAAGTCACGGAAGTTGCAAAAAATAAATTAAGTTCAAGAAACTTACGGAATTTATGGAATTCGAGGAAATTACGAGATTAGTGGATTCAACAAATTCATAAAACTCACGGAATTCAAGGAATTCATAGAATTCTGGGAATACGCGAAATTCATGTAATTCATTGGATTCGCTGAATTCGTGGAATTCGATGAATTTAAGGAATTCATGGAATTCATATAACTGAAGGAATTCGAGGAATTCACTAAAATCAAGGAATTCACGGAATTCATGTAACACCTGGAATTCACAGCATTCATGCAATTCACAGAATTTAAAGGATTAAAAAAATTCATGAAATTTCAGGAATTCGCAAAATTTATGGAATTCATTGTATTCGCAGAATTAATGGAATTTAATGATTTGAAGGAATTCATGGAATTGATTGAATTGAAAGAATTGATAGAATTCAATCAAAAACGGTGAATTCCGTAAATTGGCCGAATTTCGAGAATTCCCTGACTTTCTTGAAATCCGTTCATTTCACGAATTCTATTGATTTCATTTACTCTTTGAATATTGTAAATTTCATGAATTCCGTAAATTCCTTAAATTCCGGGAATGCCATGAACTCCGGGCGTTATATGAATTCAACGAATTCCTTGAATTCATTGAATTCCGTGAGATCCATGGATTCCTTTAATTCCATGAATTCCTTAAAATCCATAAATACGCGCGTTTACACTATACATTAAAAAAAGTTTTGTCTCCGTCCAAAAATATCTTTTTTTCCAGGGACAAGTGTTATCAGAAATGATTGATATTTTTTGTTGTAATTTTTCGCTTCAACAGGTGTCGGGATATCCAGCAGCTAGATTTGGGTTATAAAATTCCAATATGTAAGGTAGCATACCAATTCCAGCATTTGGAAAATACAACATTGTGTATTGCAGCTTTAGCCTACGTTTCGAAAATAAACTTCCAATACACGTAGTGTAAGTTTTCAACAGAAATGTTTAACTGTGTTGTTTTATGTTAGATGGATTGAAGTTATAATTTTAATCTTAGTTTATTTTTAAAATCGATTGAGTCTGTAATGAATGAATCTATTGTATAGGAGTTCCCATCTAATTAATCCTGTGTAATCTAATCCTATCTATTCTATATAATGAATCTATTGTAGTTGATCAAACTGCAAAAGAGAGATTCTTACAATGTATTCAAACTTGTTTTAAATAGAAAGGCAATTAAAGATGCAAAGTATTGTGGTTTACCTTTTGAGAACAGTGGTTTTTATGTCATCAATTATTTTTTTATTTTTATGTAGTACTATACTATCATGTACGCGCGCTCACTTTTATTCTCATTTTTATTATTTACTCAATTTTCTAATAACAATTCATGTGTTAAAATTTTCTGGACGCTTATATTCTTGTTCACATTTTACGTAACGTTCTTTTAAACCCTTTTACCTTCCAACATCCTAACTGCAGCTACGTAACATTGTTTTTGTATTAGTTTAAAAAAATTAATAGACGTTTTGTAAATAAAAATAGATTTTTAGAATGAAGTGCGGTATAGAAATATATTAAAAAATATTTTAACGTAACAGAACAATGCTTTTTTGATATTTTTTTAGTTACACACAACTTCAAATTATTTACAAGGAAAGAAGTATCAGTATTTTTTTAGAATTATATAAATTTTATCATTTTCATGAGACAATTAGGAAAGATTTTTAAATATTTCAGATATTTCAAAAAAAGAATGTAGAAGAGTTATAAAGTATATATTTTATTTTACAGGATTTTACAAATTATTACCAAAATTTTAGCCTTTTCAAAAGATATTTAGGACTTTTATAATTTCAGAAAAAATGATAAATATTCCATAAGTTTTCGGTAATGCTTTCAAGGTTTAAAATATCTTAATTCTATGCAAAGCCTCTTGAATTCCTAAAAATATTTTTAAACGAATCCATGTTTTTTTTTGTAATTTTGAAAAATCATTTAAAATGTACAAAATTAAGCTTAGAATCGTCAAAAATTTCTTACAAATTTAAAGAAAATTATAAAAGATTTTTTAAGATTTTAGATTCGTCAACAAAAAATCTAGATTAAAAAAATAATATTTTACGGGATTTTACAAAATTATAGGAAAAGTTCGAGTCCTTTTAAAATAAATATATATACAATGCCTCTTTAATTATTAAAAATATTTTTACCTTTCTGGAATTTTTCTTGAAATTTTGAAAAGTTATTTCAAATGTAAAACGCTGCCTTGAAACATCCCCACTTTTCCTAGGAACTCGAATAACATTTATTTCTTCCCTTGAGATCTCTAAAAGTTATTATGATGAAGGACATGTGATACTTTACCATATAGGTTGTTAGTTTTCTACACATTTTGTTCACAATTTTTATCAAATTGAAAAATTTTGCTTTAAAATCTTCTACTCTTTTTCGAAATTTAAGGAAGTATTTGATGTTTCTAAATGTTTTTGAATTTTCTCCTAAAGCTCATTTTTCAAATTAAAAAATCGAAAGAAATTCTTTGGGAATCTAAAGGGTTTATATCATTATCCTGAAGTTTAAAAAAGTCCTAAAATATCTTATAAATTTTCGTTGTTTTTTCATCGTTTCAAAACTTCTACATATCTCTTAAATTTACTAAAATTTGTCCTAAAATTATATATTATGGCACGATGTTGCTTTAAAAACTTTCAAACTCTTTTTTAGAAAATCTTATGAAATAATTTGAAACGTTTTGTAATCTTTTCTAATAATCTATTAGAACTCATTATTAAAAAATAGTTTGAAATTTTCCCATGAATCTAAACTATATATTTTTCCTTCTCTTGATGCCCTAAAAAATTAGGTTTACCTAAATTTAAATCAAATCCTGGAAAATGGAAATAATTGTCTTAAAATCTTCCATATTTTTTGAAAAACAATTTTTAAATCTTTAAAATTTTAAATTATTATTTCAAAATGAAATATTAACTGCTTAACATTTTCCCATAACTGTTTAAAAAAATGTAATCTCAAAATCTTTCGAAATTATTAAGACGCTTCTTTTGTTTTAATTCTTAATATAAGTTTTTTCAATAATTTTATTTTACTCATCTCTTCGAAAATTGTAAAAAAAAACAATTACCCTGATGTAAAAAAGAAAACATTTTCTTCTTCTTAAAAACCCTGGAATTTTAATACAGTAGCAAAATGTTAAGACAAAATTATTGAACAACATAAAATACTTGATTTAAAAAAAAAATTATAATTGAATCTTTACATAGTTTGAAGTTGTGAAAAAATTAATCATCTACCAATTAATTGATTTTTTCATAAATGATAACATAAATAGCATTAAAAAATCATTTTCATTTATAGATAGAAATAATTTTTACTCTACATACTCTTTTAATATCACAAATGCAAATACATATTTCAGTACATCAGAATCATTTGAAAAATTATCTAATTGAAATAATATAATTGCAAATATAAATTAACTTTTAATATTCAAATTATATTCAATATTCCATTATAGAACCTTTAAGTCAATATTTAAATTATGTTACCTTAATTTGAGGAACTAACTTTTGATCTTTATTTGCTTTAATAATCAGGAAACGTTAATTGACCATTTTACAAGAGAGACCATTAAAATATAATTCTCTCATAAACCATTCAAATAACTTTAACTTTAAATATATATTTTTTAATTAGAAATTTTATTTATAAAAATTTTATAAAATCTTAATCTTTTAAACTAATTCCAGAAAATGTCACTTTTAGTAGAATCAGTTGATAATGAATTAATCATTTCACAAAGTAAAAAACATAAAACAATTATTTTCATCGAAACATTTAAATAATGTTTACATTATATTCTCATTCAAATTTGAAACTACATTTCTCTACATTTAATTTATTAATAAACTTTCTAACTAAGCTAAAAAAATTAATATATTTCTACATATAATTTAGAAAATTTAATTTAAATACTCATTTCACAATATCGGAAGCACCATAAAAAATTATATAATTGTAATACAAGTATTTAAAAGAAAAAAAGAAACTTTTATCACAAAAGTAACAGCTAATATTTAATTACATAGTCTGAGAGGAAATAACATATTTATATTACTAAATATTAAACAACTTAAATCTAATCTTTATGTACTTTGATATTTAATTTTTTATTATTAAATTTCAATTTATATTATAATATTTTTAAATTTAATGATTTCACAATATATCTATTAATTTAATAATCTTTTATATTATTTAACAAAATTAGATTTTAAGATAAAATTAAAAAATTATTCCTGTAACATTGAATAAACCAATTAAAAATTTATTGAATTTAATTTAATGTAAATATTATTATTATTACTAAAACGTGAAAAAAAAACATATTTTATTAATGACTCAATTTTTAAAATTTAATATTAATATAGCTCCAATATTAAATAGTTAATAAATTTGGATTAGAAAACGTTAAAATGAAAATACGGTATTATTTAATTTTAATCTATACATAACAAGTTTTGTAACATTAAATCATTAACATAATTGAAACATTAATATAATAAATTTATTTAATTGTAATTTAGCTTATAATAATTTTATGTTTCAATGAAAATTTTAATGATAATTTATATAATAATATTATTTAACTTAATGATTTCGCAATACATCTATTAATTAAATAATCGTTTATATTATTTCAAACAATAACATTTTAAGATGAACTTTAAATAATTATTCCTGTAACATTGAATAAACCAATTAAAAATTGATTAAAATTATATTTTATTTTTATACCTAATTTTAAAGCATAAAATATAAATATAATATTATTATAAGAAATGAATAGCATGTATAACATGATATTATTAAGTTTTATAATTTGCGGATGTCAAAATAAATAAAATATTAATATAATTAAAACGTTTGAAATTTTTTTTGAATGACTCACTTATGTAAAGTTTTAAATTAATACAGTTATATATATATATAGTTATTTTTACCATTAAATCATTAATATAATTTGAACATAAAAATAATAAATTCATTTAATTCTCATTTAGTTTATGATAACTTTACATTTAAATAACATTTTTCACTATAATTTATATCATAATATTATTAAACCTAATGATTTCA
>NC_046662.1:13859925-13863805 GCF_010883055.1 Belonocnema kinseyi | reverse complement strand
CACGCTGGGGCTTACATACATGGCGAGTTCAATGCTACCCGAATTGCACAGCAGCAGAGGAGAAGCCATTATACAGGGGTATTTTTATATTTCGCGCCTTTAAAGTTGCATTCGGAGCGGCCAATCGGTCAAGGCCGTGAATCTTCGGATCAAGTTTGATAGTTTCCATGGTTGCGTTCGAAACTTCAAACGGTTATGTTCAGATTCACCTGTTTTCCCTAATCGCTGTCAGTAAATGTAGGCAATGTTAATTTAAAGTTTACGCATGTAATATTTCATTCACTTTGTTTAAAACATATCCTGTCTATTCATAACATACCTTTTTTATGTAGTAAAAATAAGCATTAAACACCATTCACTCTTCGCCCACTGGAAGCATAGAATATTATTACTATTTTATAGTATTTGTCACTTAGCAACGATTCTATAATGTTACTGGCACAGAAAAAAATGACGTTTACTTCTCAGTTCACATGTCTCACTTCATTATAAATAAACACTTTTATTATTTGTAATTACTATATAACATAACCTATATTGTTTCGACACTTGTATCCGTTTGAAGTTTCGAACGCAACCATGGAAACTATTATAAACTTGATCCGAAGATGCACGGACTTGACCGAATGGCCGATCCGAATGAAACTTTGAAGGCGCGAAATATGAAAATACCCCTGTGTAATGGCTTCTCCTCTGCTGTTGTGGAATTCAGATAGCATTCAACTCGCCATGTATGTATTCTTTTATAATATTCAAAAAATTTAGATTTCAATATAAACTTTAAATTATTATTCCCGTAACATTGAATAAACCACATTCTGGTGAAAAGTATCTGCAGTAATTTAATGTTACGATTCAAGAATGATGAGAAACAAATTTAAATGTTATACATGATAATGATTCATTAAAAATAACAGCTGTTATTGAATGTGAAAATATAGACACAAAACGTTAATAATTATCGGCGATCGATAAAAGTAGAAATCTAGTCTTTTATTTCGATTAATTTTATACGTTGAAGAAAGATGTCGCCATAGAATAAACCACGTCATTAACTTGACCTTGTAAGATTTCGCCCCCATGCGCTACTAATGGAGGTTACGAGTTTTTATATATAGGAATATAGATTCGAGATTAAAGAGCTAGAATGTGAAATAACATATTTAGACAAATTTAATTTCACTTAATACTTTCCTTATAATAAAAAATATTTAAATAATTGAAGAAAAAAAATTTAATCTTTTAAAAGTAAAGGGACTGCTATATTTCGTTTTATTTTATTTTATTTTAAAAATCACATTTAAGTTAATCAAAGTTATACTTCTGTCTGTAAATAACAGTTTTCCTAATATTATTTAAATTAAAAACCCAATTCAACTCTAATTTTCACCTGCGACTACCCAAAAAAGTTTCCCAAATGAAATTTAAGTATTAAATTAAAAGTGGTTTTCCAAATTAAAGGTAGACCAAAATCATTGAACTCGCTCCAAATTTTCAAGACTTAAGCCATCTCACAATTGTTTCCATAAATTAACCCTAGAAACCACCTATCAGCTGCTGTGTCTTCTAGCCCCACATTGGGGTACAATCATTCACCAACATCCATATTGAAAAATAAAATTATTAATGCTGGTTCGTATAATGTAAATGACATAATATTGTTTCACCAGATTTCATGAAGAAAATATTTACCTGAAATTTAGTTAATTATTGGAGCAGCATTTAAATTATTACATAGTTAAGGTATTATACGGATAAAATTGTTTTCTCCGAATCTTTTTGAAATAAGAACTTTAGATTTATTACAGTGTTATCTAAAGCTTGGTCTAGTTAGAATAGGGCTGATCATTTCGAATTGGAGATAAGTAAAAGCCGAAATCGCATCTTTTGCACTTAAGACCTATCCCAAGGTATTGAAAATGTAACATATTTTAGCATAACACCTAAACGGTTTTGACAATTTTTTTCAAAAACTGAGACACAGTAGAAGGATGCATTAGAGAGATTCTGTGAAAATTTCAGAATTTTTATCTATTTCGTTTATGAAGCAGAGTCCTGAAAGTACAAAAGAACAGAGAAGTCCGATAGGTCAGACACTCTCGCTCGCATTCAGTTGATCGACTTAAATTTGGAGCGTCTTCAATTGTTCTTCGCATGGATAGCTCTTTTTCTGAATTCATCCGTATAATACCTTAATGAAAGCTGCTATTGTAGTGAACTTAAACAAATTTTGGTTTCAGTGTGTTTTTTATTCCTAATTTTTACTAAGTACAATTACACGTTAATGTACAATACGCATATTAACCATTTTGTTGGATGCAGATATGTGGATTTTTCCTTGGCTTCAAACAATGGAGTGTTTTCAAATAAGCTGGAGAAATTTAAAAAAATTTCTCCCTTATTTTTATAATAATTAGGTAAATTCAACAAAAAACTCAGGAAAGTAATTAGCATTATAGCTGACTCATCATAATAAATAATAGATCTAGAGAAGTAATGATAGTAAAATAATCTCTAGATAGTTTACTGAGCCCTCTCATCAGGAATATCCTAAATTGTGCAGTATTCTAATAAGTAAATTAAATTTATTTTTACAGTATATAAAATTTAAGGAAAAGCCTGGAATGTGAATAATTTTTGGAACAATTGTGAGGGTGGCTACTGGATGAAAAACAGGAAATAATTCGGCATTTTTTTTGAAGAAATAGGGAAATTTTTTGAATTTTCAAATAGAAAAAGGGTACTGTACGAGTACCGAAACGTTGGTATTGTAATTTTATTCTTACATTCTCATTCCAGAGAATGTAATGTAATCGTCCAAATTTTCGATCTCTGGTTTGTAACGGATCTTTACGTTTCGGCACTCACAGAATCCAAAAATCATAATCCAAAAATCCAAAAATCATAGTCCGCATTTGATAAACTTCTGAAGGTACCCAAAATGAAGGCTAAGTTCAATAATCAGATATTTCGAACCTAAATTAAAAATTTGGGAGCATTTTCAAAATTACAAATTTTTTTTTTAATTTTAAAAACATTTGTCGAAGTTTCTTATAGATAAGTGACAGACTTGCAAATTCTCTTAATAAAATTCAAATTTCAAAACTATTCTAGCCGATTTTTTCGATTAGCCCAAAATTTAAAAAAATTATAGCATTTTCAAAATTTTCAAATTTTTTTTCTTAATATTATAAACATTTTTGTCAAAGTTTCTTATAGATGGGTCAAAGACTTACAAATTATCCAAATAAAATTTTTAATTTTTATGAAAATTAGAAAAGTTATATACTTTTCAAAATTTTGAAAATGTTCAAAAAATAGAAAAATTTACTTTTTTCATAGATCCAAAAATTTCATTCAAAATTTTCACTAGATAACAAATATATTTCAAAACTATTCTAGCCGAATTTTTTGATTAGCCCAAAATTTAAAAAAATTAGAGTCTGTATAACCTTACTGTTAAGGGCAAAGCGCGATTATCGCAATGAGCATGTGATCGTCAAGGCCGTAGGTACTTCGAGAACTTTCTTTAATGACGAACTAAGAAAAAGTGTTCAGCTCCACTTAAGAAAAGGGAAAATGATTAAACAACCACAGCAGGGCAAAGACCGAGCGCGGTTGGCTGCTTTCTCATTTTTCTTTCCTCTTTTTTTATTTTTGTCCGAATTTTTTTTTTTGTGGGTTTTTTCAGATTACAATAGGATTTTTTGTTTGTTCGTTGTAGTCCAAATTTGGTCGATGGATTCTTGTTTCTTCAACAGGAGTTTGCATCAATTTGATTATTGGACGTTAAATAGGATTTTTATTAGGATTTTAATCTAATTTAAAATTTTGAAATTTACATTTTCACTCGGCCCTAATTTATAATGTATAGAGAATA
>NC_046662.1:13857269-13859825 GCF_010883055.1 Belonocnema kinseyi | reverse complement strand
CCAGGACTATTCTCACAGACCAAGAAATAAACTTCATTTCAGAACTAATGCAAGAGTTTGAAAACTCATTGAAAATAAAGCACATCAAAACAACTGTATTTCATCCGCAATCCAATCGAAACATTGAACGGACGCACTCCACTCTAACGAACTTAATTAAAACTTCTTGTAACGAAAACAGCAACGAGTGGGACAAGAATATGAAGTATATAAATTTCGTTATAAACACCATGGTAAATGAAACTACTGGATTCTCTCCATACGAGTTAACTTTTGGCAGAGAACCAAACCTCCCATCGACAATACCAAATTCCCCAAACTTAACTATGAAAGAAGTCATATCAAAATGGAAAAGGAAACATGACGAGAATATCAAACGTGCCAGACAGAAAATTGAAATTGAGACTGAAAAGACAAAAAAGAGGATAGACAGTAACATAGTTCGAAAACATCCAATATACAAACAGGGGCAAATGGTTAAATTATTAAACAACAGCAAACGAAACAAATTAGAACCTAGCTGGAAAGGCCCGTATAAAATCGTGAAAGTATTAGACAACAATAATCTTGAAATTAAAATCGGCAACAAATTAGTCAGAGTCCTTCTTGATGATACAATGCCTTTTGTTTTAGGTGAGGACCCTGATCCTACTCCTGGCACTAGTCACGACGACGATAACTAATTTTACTGCAAAACCAATTCAAGGAAACGTATTCCTGGAAGAAATTGCGAGGATACACATGTACCATGATACTTGGGAAACTCATAATTGGAATAAACATGACTTCGACCACAAGCAGAATCGCTACTATCAGTAAAACCATCAGTTTAATTGAAACAGCATGCAATAGCAAATGCACGCCACAACAAGAAATTAAACTCTTAAAAATCGTTTAGACCGCCTATTACAAAAGGAAAACATATTAAAAAAGCTTTTCAGTAAACAAAGAACTAAAAGAGGTTTCATAAACCTTGTCGGTGATATATCAAAAACTCTATTAGGAACATTATCTAACTCTGATTTAACTGAAATTAACAATGAATTCGACAAAATAAATAGCGATAATATACAAATAGCCGAAGTAATGATAAACCACACCAAGATCCTTAAATTGACCTTAGACTCATCATCTACTAATGCCAGAGTGACTAAAGAAGAAAAAGGTTTGGCCAGGGATATGGCTAACAATGTTAACAGGAATGCACGGGATAGTTATATAAATTCCAAATTGTTCACAGCCGCAATAATGATCGACGAAAGAACCGAAGACATTAACACAGCTATAGACGCCATAGCAGATGGTAAACACGGCATGCCTCATCCTCAGATCCTAACGCCAGCTATCTTAAAACAAACTATACAAGATTTTGAATATTCTCATAAGACAAGATACCACTTTGATAATGACAAAAAAAATTACCAACATTTGCTCGACATTAGCGAAATAAAAGTAGCTATTATCAAAGGACTACCTGTCCTAGAAAATGTTGAAGGATCCCTCCAACACATTATTCCGATTCCAGAAGAAATTCACAACATCCACATGTCCCTAATCCCTAACCATGACTATATAATCGAATACAAAGACTCGTATATCCCGATGGACCTACAAAGGATACAACGTTGTAAAGAAATCGACAAATATAAAATTTGCAGAAGAAACCAACCAAACATTATGTTGTACGACACCGATACTTGCGAAGCCAGTATACTAAAGAAGGAAAACACTAGATGTAACCACTCTCCATACCTGCTACATACTGAAACCTTTATACCCTTACAAACCGGATACATTGTAATACCTACGAAAAAATTCAATTTGGATATATTATGTGAAAGCGATTTGAAAACATTAGCGATCGATGTAGCCACCATAATAACCGGTAGTATCTGTAAATTATACAACAACCACGATATATTGGAATTAAATTCAGATACAGAGTATTATACACAAACTTGGTTTAATGTAACTTACGATGCAAATTGTAATGTTAACGAAGTCAGTCACTTAAAAACAAAATGATTACAACTGCCTAAGCAAATTAATAATAACGAACTTCGCCAAGCACGAATCAGCTTGGATGACACAGAAAATATTCTCTCCAATATAGTCAAAGACAGGCGCCTCCGTACTTGGAAAGAAACTAGCCTAGAATACTTACAGTATGCAGGATATATAGCACTAGCTTTAGGATTGCTCTATGTACTTCAAAGAATAGGATTATTTGAATATCTGAAACAATGTATTCCATCGAAATTATGTTTTATTTGCATAAAAAACAAAGTTGATATACCACATAACGTAGTAACCTACCATGCGAATGCAGACACCGAACCATCGGCCCCTATACTTGAACATAGAAGAGTTAAATTTTAAGGGACTAAAATTAATTTAAAGAGAGGGTTGTTACGCATGCCTATCTTGATACCCCTACCCCTACCTATAGCATATACGAGGGTGGATTGATAAGTTTCCGGCCTGACCAAGAAAAACAACGTTTTTAAGAATTTTTTTTTTATTTCTCACCATAATCTCCTCCAAGGCTGATACATT
>NC_046662.1:13856129-13857169 GCF_010883055.1 Belonocnema kinseyi | reverse complement strand
CTACAAGCTATCTAAGGATGGTACTATAGAACGCCACCTCAAGGTAGGCCTAGTGGCGCCATCTCTTGGTCAGGCCGGAAACTTATCAATCGACCCTCGTATTTGAAACACCTGTACTGTCGGATTTACTTCTTTAAATGACGAGAATTCGCAAATCCACGGAGGTGTTTTAAGTTTAAGTTATATATACAACTTGCTCACGGAAGATGTATTTTTAACACGTGGACTATTATTAATATCATTGATAGCTTGTTTATTATTTTAATAATAATTTATCAACCCTAAATAAAACTCTTTTTTCGAAATAACATTTAAAGCAACAGCTTACCTCCGCGGTTTATTTTTTGAAACCCATTCTTGTCATGCTGTTTAACGTACTGACAATAGTACGCCCTGAATTTGTGCTCCCTAATTTTTATCCTTTAATGCGAATCACATTAAGTTGAAATCATCGATTGAAATACCTGCAGCAATTTAATACCCCAAGTTTTAGTGTGAGATTTGTCCTCAGTTTCTCAAATTGATTTGAGGCCGAGTGGAATCCTCTCAGGTATTAATTTTGTATAGAGACAGTAATTCCAAAGTAATAAACTTGTCACACACTGTTTCGAGCATTTCTAAGTTACAACAAAGATATTTCACCTAGATGCGGCAAGGCTCTAGTTAGGCCACATGTCACGAGAGCGACGCTATTGTCGAGTTTATGGCTTCGGTTTTTTCCGGTACTTTTCGGCTAAATTGGGCAATACCGCTACGTTTAAACGGATTATTTTGACCACATGCCACGAGGCGGCGCAATAAAATCTGCTTTGTTCGAGCGGGATTTTGAAATTTTTTCATTGTTATGGATTATTGTTTTATTCTTTAGGACTGAAATTATCTTTTCTTTATTTGAACATATTCTTAGTATGTGTAATTTATATGTATTACTTAAAACAGTAGAATATTGTGTTATATAAATTAAGAATTAATACGTTAATGAAAATATTTCTATAAAATTATTTATTGCAAATAGGTACGTATTATTAGTTAATTTTTTA
>NC_046662.1:13840245-13856029 GCF_010883055.1 Belonocnema kinseyi | reverse complement strand
GTTAGTCGGTCTTGAAGGCTTAGTACGTATTTATTTCCTTTCTTGGTTGTAGGTAAAGGACCATAATTGTCTAATGCTATTTTGTCATTTGGTTTCAGTGGGACTTCGGGAATTATACTTTCAGCCTGATTTCGGATACGCGTTGTTTTTTGTAACTGGCATATCGGACATTTTTTCACATATTCGATAACATTTTTGTCTAGTCCAACCCAATGAGCTAATTTTCGGGCTTGATCCAATGTCTTATGTTCTCCGACATGCCCTTTGTGAGCTTCTTCCATTATGGATTTTCGTTCTTCTTTAGTGAGTTCTCTAATGTTTTTAAAACATAGATAAAAGTTTCCTTCTGCATACATCGTTGAGATGTATTCTATCATTGTTTGTATAGTTTCTTTCTCCAAAGGGGTTATTAATGGGTCGTTTATGGCTATCCGCAAGATCGTATATCCTTTGTCTCGTGATTCTGTTGATTTTTCTATTAATTATTATAGCCATTCTTTTTCGTTATATGGGCCTAGTTTGTCTTTATTTATCTCATTCCAAAGTTTGCCTGTCGCGTTTGGTTTAACTTTAATTTTTCCTGAATCTTTGGGGTCCTTTTTCCAATTAGTGTATTGTTCGTATATAGTTGAGAGTATGTTTTCGATTTCTTCTAATTCCATGAGCACTTCGTTTTCTGGTTCTTCGGTAGTCGTGACGAGGGTATCGAATATTTCAATCCGAGGTGTTTCTTCTTGTGTTAGTTGTTCTTGATTAATGTCTGCGTCTTTTATGCAATCGTCGAGAATTAATGGAAAATGACGTGATAAACAATCAGAAACCTTATTCTCCTTACCCTTGACGTATTCTGTTTCATATTTATATTCCTCCATGCGTAGTCTCCACCGTAGGAGTCTCGAACTTGGATCCTTGACGTTGTGTAAGCATACTAACGCTTTGTGGTCTGTTTGTATTTTGAAGGTTTTGCCGAGAAGGTATTGGCGTAGCCTTTTCATGTTCCAAACTATCGCTAACAGTTCTTTTTCTGAAGTAGTATAGTTTTCTTCAGCTTTGTTTAACGTACGGGAAATGAAACGACAGGGGTGACCATTTTGAGAGAGTACAGCGCCCAAGCAATGATTGGAGGCATCAGTGGTTAGAGTAAACTGTTCCTCAAAGTTTGGGAACCTTAACACAGGAGCTGTTGTCAAAGCATGACGCAAATCATAGAATGCTTTCTCACAGTCCGGTGTCCAGTCGAAAATCATTTCCTTCTGAGTTAAACGAGTTAAAGGTCTTGCAATACTGGAATTTTTTTAAATAAATTTGTGATGGTATCCTGCAAGGCCTAATAAGCTTTGTACGTCCTTTACTGTTTTCAAGTTCTTGAAATTTTTAATTGCCTCAATCTTTGCTGGGTTAGGTTTCACTCCATCGGCTGTAATTAGGTGACATAAGTATTCCAATTCGGGCTTTAAGTACTCGCACTTTGTGGGCTCTAGTCGGAGTCCTAACTCTTTTACTCTTTGTAATACTAGTTGTAAATTTCTGTTGTAAATTTCTGTTGTAAAAGTAATTAATAGCTCATTTGGGAAAGGATCACGGTAATTTATACTAATAATCGGTATATTCTTTATATATTTAATATGTTCAAAGATATCAATATAAATATTAAAAAATATTATGCTTAGAATTATCTCAAGGCGTCTACTCATATTCTGTACAAAAATTCCCTGAAAATTCTAGGATGTTGCCAGTGTTACGCTTTAAAACAAACAGTTAGGTTTTTTAAAAAGGAAGACGATCAGAATCACTCTGATCGTCTGATTTATTCCGTTTCTTTATACAGGAGTAGCGTACACGGTAGAAGATAGATCTGCTCGAGCGGCGAGCGGTGTCGGCTTATATATGCTATAGGTAGAAGTCGGGGTATCAAGATAGGCATGCGTAACACCAGAGATCTACAGATTTTCCCAAGGTATAATTTTCCTGAATAATGGGCCACTCAAGAATTAAATATCACATTCTTTGAAGCAATTCGGACCTTATATCCCTTAAAAAGTGTTGCATAATATTTAAAAAAAACTTCCGTTACACATTTGTGAATGGTTAAATGGTAGTTAACTAAGTTTACTGAAAGTGGTAAAAAATAGGAATAAATGCAGCGTGGTCCAAAAAAAGGTTTTCTCTAAAATGTCTGCCCTACAAAATTTTTCCTTTTGGTGTCAAAATGTCTCCTGAATATTTTCATTATTTATAAAAAAAAATATTTAGGGATCTCTCATTTCAATTTTTGCACAAAATCGCTTATTTAATTTCAACTATTAATTTATAATTTTACTTCAGTACATATGCATTTTTATCCTTTTTCTATTGTAATATGAAAAAAACCATTAATAGCGGAAACTAAAATAACATAAGCAATTTTTGCAAATCATGGACTTAAGAGATACCTAAATTTTTTTAATTCTGCCAATATGCAGTGGACATTTTACACGGAAAGGAACAATTTTTAGGCATCGAGCCATTTTAGAAGAAAAAAATAAGGATATTTTCTAGATCACTATAATATGAATGGAACAATTACGCGCGTTAATTATGGATAATCTTTTTCTTAGTCCTTATAAATATATAACTGTGTAGGAACAATAAAATTTTGATATATAAAATCAAATAATGTTACTTAATTTATGAAAGTAACTTTATAGAAGGACAACGAATTCCCTAATGGTATAAGCTTTTAGGAAAGTTAAAATTACCACTAAAAAAATCCAACTCTTAACACAAAATGCTTTTAACATATTGAACTCTAACCTGCTTGAGCCTACGAGAAAAATGAGCTTCCTCATTTTTTGTTATAAATTTCTTTTTACTTTTTTAATAGTTGCTTAAAATTCGGAGCATATTTAAAATATTCATATTTTCAGTAAAGTATATGCCGGAAGAAGTTCTGTTCGAACCTCCTGAAAAATGTGCAATTATATCAGACAACAATTTTGATCATTTCCCTTCAAAATTAAAATGAAAAAAGAATGATGTATTATTTAAAGTAATTAAAATAAAATAATAAATATGGCAACTTGAACCTCCATATTATGAATTTTCAACGTAATTTTAAGTTTTGAATATTTTACTTACTCTTAGAGCAGATGTAGAACCATCATTTACTGAATTTTATCTTCCCAATAATCTATATCTGAAGTTTTGTTAACTTATTATTTGTGGAGTAGCTGCTGGACGGAAAACCGGGAAATGACCTGGAAATTTTTAAACCGGAAAAAGCTGAGAAATGAGTATGATAGTGAATTTATTTATTTACAAGGAATTTCACAAATTTTTAGAAGAACCATCTATCAAATCACTTGGAATATCACAAATATCATATCACATAATATATTTCAATTAAAAATTAATTCGATTTCAACTTTTATTAAATGTTAAGTTTAGTTGTTAACTGTTTTCATTCCTACATCATTTACTTCACAACGCTAATTCAAATATCTTTTACTTGATAATTTTTCGATTTTATGTCGTCATTTTTAAACGTAAATTTTTCATTTAAAGGATTTAAAAATAAAACAATATAAATTAATTAATGGTTTTCAAAACTAAACTGTATTTCGAGTTTTAAAAATTGTACAAAAATTATTTTATATATGATTCTAAATCGGTTTTAAATTACACAATTTACAGATTTTGACGTTAAAAATTCAGCTTTTTCAATACGAAAGCCCCAATAATTAAGCAAATTGAAATATGCTGATTTAAACTTTATAAAATAATTTTAATATAAAAATAACTTAAAATTAATATATTCATTAATGAAACGATTTTATTTTATTTAAAATCTCTTTTAAATATTGTTTCAGTCGATAATATTAAATTTTTAACCCATTCAGTTCGAAAATTTTTAATTAGAAAAATATCTGAATGAGCAATTATACATCAAATATACAAAAGTAAACAATTTGAAACCTCACAATTATTATTGCAACGATAAGTAACAATTGAAACTTATTAATTTGAAAGGACCAAAATTGAGAAAAATCTAATTAATTTTGGTATTTAATTTCCTTGCAATTGCGAGAGAAACTTTTTTAGGTTCACATTTTTATTATGTGGAAAAACGTGAAGTATTGTATTTTTGAAATTTTTATCAACCTTGAAATGATAAACTTCTAATTTTTTAAATTGGCAGTATATTTTATACTTATAAAGTATTTGTTGAGTTGAAGGAGATACTGTTTTTGTTTTAATTGGAAGAGGCCATTTTTTTATTTTCAAGATTTTGATTGTGTTTGAAGAAAGAATTTTTTGTTTTCGTTTTTTTTTAATTGGCAGAAGATAATTAAAAAATATATATTGTTTTTGAGTCAGAGGAGAGGAAGTGTTGATTTTCGATTTTTTCCGAATTTAAAAGAGGGATTTTTTTATTGTTATGGTCATTATAGAACTGGTAGGAAGGAAATTCTTTTTTAAAAGTTTTTTTAAATAGGAAGATGCACTCTTTTTTGGATATAGTTAGATGATATGTTTGCTGTTCTTTTGGAAGATATCGTTTTTTTCTTTATAACCAACTGACTAAATGGATTTATCAATAAGACTATGTGAATCAGTCTTAACTTACAGATTTTAATTGATTTAAATTCATTGCAATCTATATTTTCCAAGGAAACTTTTTTTTAAAACGTTTTTATTGAGTTGGAAGATGGACATGTTTAATGTATTCACACTTGTATTAATGCGAGTTGAAGTTGAGGATAAGTGTTAATTTAGAGAATTTAAAACGATAGCGCGGATTCATATTTTTTAACCATAGATCATTGTACAATTCAATTTATCAAAGTGTGAAGGTTTAGGTTTTGCAGGTTAATCGCACTTAATTGAAAAGTGTTAAAAGCTTCTATTTTATATGTGTCAATTATTGAGAGTTTAAACAAAAAAATTCGAAATTAAAATTAGTTTAAACTTTAATTAAAATTTCACTAGTTACGAACATTTTTGTACTACAAACGCACGCATGATTGAAGAGATTTGGCGGGGAATCTCAAGTTATGAGCCCAGTACAGTCGGTCAGATGCACAGTGGTCTGGAATAGGAATTTACTGTTCATAATGGCCCACAGGTCGTATTTCTTAACCGATTTAAAAGTTTTTTTTTAGAAATGCTCAGCAATTAATTTTTAAGAGAATTGTCGTTTGCTTTTTTGAAATTTTTTTTACAAAGCAACAATATATAAACAAATATAGTGACAAAAGTGACCATTTTAGCTTTGTGAATTCTTATCTCAAGAAAAAATACAGATAGAAACTCACTATCAGCCGGAATTATTGCACATGCTTTCATAGAACATAATTAATTTTAATAATATTTCACTTAATTATTATAAACAATTTCTATAAACAAATTCTTTATAAACGAATTTTTCTCATAGCTGAATTGATTTTTCTGAACAAAAGTGATTGACAATTGTCTTTAAAGCCATTTATATGCTTTAAGCTTTATCAAACATAAAGAACATAGTTTGTTTATAACAATTTAGTTAAATAAGTCTCCTCATCGGCCGTTTCCTCGTAGAAAAAAATGTTTTTTTTCTTCAATAATTGTTAAAGTGACATTTATTGCGGTGACTAACAAACGAAATCAAATAAAGAATAATTTATATGATTGTTATAAACAATTTTTTTAACAAAACTATGATTTATTTTTTTTTTACATGCAAAAAGGATGGTTTTCCACTGAAGTTATCCGACAATAAACTAACAGTGATTCCAAAATTGGATATAGGACGTTAAATAATAATTTGCGTAATTGTTAATAACAATTTCTGTAGCAAACTGTCCACAGCAATAACGCTGTACTTGCGTTTTTAGAAGTCACCTATATTTCATTTGTTTTATGCAACTTCCTGAAAAATAAATGAGGAACAAGTGAAAATAAGGTGCAATAACGCTATACTTGCGTATTCAGAAGTCACTTATCTTTCATTTGTTTTGTACGTAACTTTATTAAAAACAAATGAAGAACAAGTGACTCTCAACTAAAAAGTACAGTACCAGGTTCACCGCTAGGTGGGTATCTCTCGCACGCGCTCTCCCAATTGAAATCATAATTTTCGTTTATATAACTGATAGAGGCTGCGTTGAAATTATCTTTATATGATTTCCTTTTGGCGTCAATTTAAAATATCTTCTGCAGGTTGGTACATTTCAATTCTTTGTATTATTATTTCTAATAAAAAATGGATACTCTCAAGGTAGGTAAGAAGGTCCTTCGTGATTTTCTTATTGCCAATGAGAGTACTGACGAGCAACGTTTATTAAGTTTCATGCAAACTGAGTACAATCTTGATCCTGGGCATCTAGAAATAGTAGCTAATCATTTGAATTTGTATTTTTTACCTATATTTCAGAAAAAATGGAAAGATTGTTCAAGTATAAAAAGTCAGTTTGAAAAGAGGTTTGAAAAGTGGCTAAAAATTGACTTCGTTGTTACTTTTTCTGGGATAAAATCAAAAGGAGGAGGACAAAGTTTGGATACAAAATTCGAAGATGATTCTGCTGCGACAAAGAGACAAAAATTAATTTCCACTGAAGAAAGTTTTACGGCTGCTGAGATACAGGATGCATTTCTGCGAAGTTCACGAAAGAGTGGAAGAAAAAAAATTGCAAAAGCTAAAGTCGTTCTTTTGAATTCTGACGATACTGAAAATTTAAACATTTCAGGTGAATCTGACTTTGAATCATATGTGACATACTCTTCAGAAGAAGCTTTAGCTTTAATGCAACAGTTCAGACTATAAAAGTATCAATATAATACTATTCACTTACAGGCCAAAGAAAGAAAGGCTGACATTTATCCTTCATATGTGAATGTATTAGAGATTAAAAAAGATTGTTATCCTTCAATTATTCGAATATCGGAAGAAGGAGCCATGGTTGAGATTCACTCTCCTATTGATCACACTATTCAACGTCTTTTTACAGATCCGAATTCATGCCTTCCAGTCAACTGATGCAAAATACAATGAAAAGTTTAATAAAAACGATTTGACCGATGACTCTTTTTTCACAGCATCAATGGTGCCAATATGGTTGAGGGTAAAGCACACGGGAGAAACAGTTTGGATGAATCCTCATAGTTCCTCGCCAAAGCGTTGTATACCTATCATGATTAAATATACAAAGGAATTAACGAAATCGGAAATCAAAAATATTAAGACCCAAGATCAGGAGCTTAGACCCACAACAATTGCTGAGACTAATGGTGTGTATATAGTGACAACAGAAATGAAGCTAACTATGTTGAATGGAAAAGTTTGTACAGCTCTCACTGATACTCTATCATTTTCTACTTGCTACATTTGCAAAGCGACACCATCCCAAATGAATGATCTACAGCGTGTAAAGCAGAAGGAAGAAATTGTATCCAGCTTAGAATTTGGTCTTTCTACTTTGCATGCCTGGATTAGGTTCATGGAGGGTATACTACATATTGCTTATCTGTTAAAAATCTGCAAATGAAGCATATGCAAGAAAGAGGGTAAATAAATGATGAAAGAAGCTAAGAAAAGAATTTGCAACGAATTTCAAAAGAAGATGGGGTTAATAACTGATCAACCAAGTCAAGGATCTGGCAACTCTAATTGTGGTAATACGGCTCGTAGGTTTTTCTCGAATGTTGATCAAGTGTCAGAAATAACTGTAGTAAATAAAGAACTCATTAAAATGTTTAGAAACATACTACAAATGTTAGTTAGTAGCAGAAAAATTCCTCCTCTCTTTTTCCACGAGTATGTTTTTAGGACAGCAAAACTGTATGTGAGCTTATATCCATTCGACAGTTTAACAAACGAAAAATCTCTCGATTGCATACTATGCACGACATGATTCACTAACTCCTTGAATCCTCAGATTTTTTATTGCATCGTTGAAGCCTGAATGGGAAAAAGTTGAAGTTAAACTTGATCAAGAACTTGATAAACTAATTGAACAAATCGAATCTAAAAATGATTCGAGTTCTGAATAGTAATTTATTTATTTTAAGTTTTATATAATAATTTCATTATTATTATTATTATAAATATCAATTTTTTCATTGATTCAATAACAAAAATAAGATTATCAAATAAATTATCACATATTATTAAAATTAATTATGTTTTATGAATGCATGTGCAACAATTCCGGCTGATAGTGAATTTCTAGCTGTATTTTTTTTGAGATAAAAATTCACAAATCTAAAATGGTCAATTTTGTCACTGTATTTGTTTATATATTATTGCTCTGTGAAGAAAATTTAAAAAAAGCAAACCACAATTCTCTTAAAAGTTAATTGCTGAGCATTTCTAAAAAAAACTATTAAATCGGTTAAGAAATACGACCTGTGGCCGATTATGAACAGTAAATTCCTATTCCAGACCACTGTGCAGCGGCTGCCTAGATCGTCTAATCACAAACGTTGCAAAAGTGTTACAGGTCTCGCCAGGCTCCAGCTATACGTTTGATCTGCGTCGGATTTGAGTCTAGTCGGTCTAGTCTGGGTCTGGCCAACGCCAGATGGCTGCAAATGACATGCGTCTTATGGTCAGAATCGACGAGGTGCCTAGCCAAAAGCTAGTCCTCTCGCTCTTCCCCCACCACTTGAGTGGTGGTCCAAACATGAGAGGAGTAGGGGTAGATCAGAAAGGAGGCAATTGCCTTAAAATTTGAAACCATCAATAACTATAGTTACAGTAACTTCTTACTATTAGTGGAAAAGTGTTTGCCTTCCGTGCGTGTTCCCGCTTTCCGCTTTAGAGTTGAAAATGCAACTTTTTATAAACGATTTATCAATGTTTTGAAAATGGATTCAATGGTAAGTTCGAAAGGAAAAGAAATTGCTATCGGTGTTTATAAATTCCGATTGCATAAAATAAATAAAGATACTACTCAACGCTGGCCTTGCTGTAAAAAAACTTTCCAAGCTGTTTTAAAGTTAGATGCAAATAAAGAAGTTATTGAAAAAAATTCACATCATAATCATGAGGCGGACAGCAAAAAGGTTCTTAATCGGCAACAAGTTTCTAACATAGTTAAAATTAAAGCAGTAGAGGAAATTTCGTCAAGACCATTAACACTTTTATATCGCTAATTAAAAAAACATGATCTTGAAATATTGACTAGTAGCGATGTTGGTCTTATTCGATACAACATTGAACATGCTCGAAGTAAAAGTAAAATAATTCCAGAGTTGCCATGAAATGTATCTCAGATGCATAGTGCAGTTGACAGCGTAAAGATAGAGACTAACGGTAAAGAAAATTTTTGCTAGTTCATGATAGAAAGGAGAACATTGTGATATTTCCAACGCTTAAAAAATTATTGTTCTTATGTACGTATTGTATTTATTTCACTTCTCGGCTTTTTCCTAGCTTGACGATTTAATATTATTAACTTAATATTATTGACTGATTATTATTGACAATACATATTTCACTTTTGTTAAACACGCCAGCATCGAAAGTCTAAATTACTATAGTAGAGAACGCTGCCAGTCCTAAGCCTGGAAAAACTGCGAAGGGAAAATTAGGGAAATAAGAATTGAAGGAATACGAGTGAAGCGACGAGTGGAGAGGGAAAGAAGGAACAGCGAGCAAATCAGCGAGGCCCCCCGTCGATTCTGACCATAGGACGCAAGTCACCTTGATCGCCAGATGATTTTTCCACTACGGGCATTTAATTATTGTTAATTGCTAACGATTTAAAGCTGAAACCATCATTAGGCTTTTGTATTGTTTGTATTTAAAGAAACTAGTAGTCATGCGCGAGCCACGGCGCGCGCCTATTTATCTTTGTATGAAAAATAATAAACCAAAAGCCTATCTTTTCTGTTCTTCTGTAATTAATCTTTTATAATAGGATTTTAACAAATTATATATTTTTTGGTAGAAAATGAAATTGAACTATTTTATTTCAAATGAGTTTTTTATTGCAAATTAATTTACACCTAATATCAATTTAGCAAAATTTTTGCATGCGCATTATAATAATCAATTTTCTTATAGGTAGAAAAACACACGTAATAAGCTTGTTGCCACTTGGGAAACTCTCCCCTGAAAATCTTGGTCAAGTCTTCCCTTTAAAATCTTTCTTTAAAATTGAACTAATAATTATTATATTTCAAATTACATTGAAATTAATGGAACTATTTATTAAAAATAACATTTTAACCAATAAATACTTGGAAACTTATCATGTGGGGTGAAGGTGTTGTGAAAAATGTGGTTTATCGAGGTAGATGGAGGGGAAAGGTGTTACGACTGTTTTACAGAAAAATAGTCTTTTGACTTAAAAGCTTAAGGATTGGGACACATTTTTTCATTTCCTAACTGACAATTCTTTATTTGTTGAAAATTCGTTTTTTTTTAAGATGAAAAAACAATAGTTTTAGTGGAAAACTCATCTCTTTGGTTGAAAAATATACTATTTTTTTTTTAATTTTTTCATGTGAAAATTCGTCTTTTTGGTAGAATATGATTTTTCTTTGTTAAAATCTTATCTTGTTTATTGAGGATTCAACTATTTTCTTGATTTTTTTGTATGTTAACAATTAATGTATTTAAGGAAAGTTTTAATTATGTCATTGTTGGTTGAAAATGAATAGTTTTTTTTTGTGGAGAATTAATATTATGGGTAAAAAATTAATCTGTTTTTTATTATTCTTAACATGATGCCCAAATTCGATTTTTTTGGTCTTAAATCGAAAAAAACGTCTTGCATAATTTAATATAAAAAAATGTTAATCGCTGAAAGATTCTGCTATATAATGTGTAGAACCTGCCAGATTTTAAGTAAATTCTATTTTCATTTAAATACATTTATAATATTGTTCTTGCATTGGAAATTAATTTAGTTGAAAATTATATTATTTCTTAAGAAAGATTTTTCTTAAATAGAAAAATAATCTTTGTGATTGAAAATTCATCTTTTTTTTTAAACTTTTACTAATTGTTGTCACGTTCATCTGTTTTAATTAAAATTTTACATAACTTGTAGCAAATTTCATTTTTTATTAAATATTAACTTTTATAAACTAAAAACTGAGTTATTCTATTTTTGCTTAAAATTTGATATTTTTTATTGAAACTTCATGTTTTTAGTTAAAAATTATTTTATAAGTAAAGAATTCATCTGTTTTTTATTATTCTCAACATAGATGTACAAATTTTATTTTTTGTCTTATATCAGAAAAAACGTCTTGCATAATTTACGATGAAAAAATATAAATCGCTAAGAGATTCTGCTATATCATTTGTAGAACCTGCCTGATTTAAAGTGAATTCTGTCTCATTTTAAATACTTTTCATATTATTGTACTTAGATTGAAAATTAATTTAGTTGAAAATTATATTATTTGTTAAAAAAGATTTTTTTAAACAGAAAATGAATCTTGTGATTGAAAATTCATCTTTTTTGTTAGAAATTTTAATATTTGGTTTCAGATTCGCCTGTTTTGGTTAAAATTTTAAATTTTCTATAAAAAATTTCATTTTTTTATTGAATATTAACTTTTGTATACTAAAAACTGATTTATTCTATTTTTGTTAAAATTTGATCGTTTTTATTGAAACTTGATCTTTTTTAGTTAAAAATGGAATTATTTGTTTGAAAATTCCCGTATTCTGTTGAAATTTAAAGTTAGTGTAACATTGGTGTATTTTTAGTTATAAATTAATGTTAATGAATTAAGTATTATTCCTGTGAAGCACGGAGTTTGTTATAAAATTTCATTGCTGATATAAAATGCGGTAGCAACTTATTAAGGTTTTGAGTTTAATATTATATTTTGCAATCAAATCTTGTATTCTAAAATTAATTCCTAACCTCGAAATCTCTAAAAGTTGGTATCGCATTTTACACCAGCAATGGACTTGGATAACAAAAATTATTACAAATTCCATGCTTCAAAGGAATATTACTTGATGTTAATGTTTATATTAATAAAAAATAATAACGTGAACTTTAACTTGTGATTAAAAATATACTAACCCTACGGATAGAAATGTAAGTGTATATACTAAAGATTCTTAAGGCTCTGAGAAGCTCTGAGAAATTATCCGCAGGCATTCAGGTAGATATATTTAATGGTCCAAATAGCTCGTTTAAATACTTTAATGGCTTTAAAATGTCCTTTCCGAAATTGAAATAAAAATACGATCATAAATAACAAGCAGTGAGGTTACATTGAAATAAGAATTCGATCATAAATACAACAGGCAGAGGCCCTGTATTGCGGCGGTACGGGTGGCAAGATGGTGGTAAAGCAAAAGTGTTGAGACGTATTATCGACCTTGAATTTTGATTCGATTGTTATTCCCAACAGTGATCCATAAATACTTGCGCACGCTTGAATGCTTGTAAAAAAAGATATTTTTGCTTTGTGGCACGCGTGTAGCTATGAAAGAACGAGCAATCGTGACAATTTTTTCGATATTTTCCAATGCTGTCTAGCCCACTCACAGAAAAAACTGAAGTTTCCATTGCAACCCATTTTTGGTTCCAAAGGAGCTGCAACAAAAATGAACCCTACTTGCTGAAAAGAAACCCAAAACGATAAATGAGCTCTAAATAATACCACACTCGGGGTTCGAAAGGATCTCAAATGTAATTGAGCCTATTCCTAAAGAACTTATTTTTCGCTTTGCCCACTTCGATATTATGATTAATTAATAACACAATATCTACCATAAATCACACATGTAATCGAGCTCTGGTGGACATAAATTAATGAAGATAATTTAATTACAAAAAAATAACGTAATTAAAGTAAATATAATCACTTGATATCATTTGCAGGTTATATAGAAAACTTGGAAATTTGAAGGCTTATTCATGTCAGTGCTCACAATCTTGGCAACTTTTTGAACTGCGCTTATGTCGCGCCGGCAACACAATTGGTTACTGTTGGCGCGCTGATTTTGGATAGTGTCGATTTTAAAATGTGATATTTATAATTGATAATAATTATAAAATGCATTTACAGTAATTTCTTAATCCTAAAATAAGATTTTGAAGTGACAGATAAAAATTGAATTCGATTTTAATTAAAAAAAACTTTATGAATTCCGAATTCAGAGAAAGAAATCATTTTTTGTTAGCACAATGATTAATCTTGTAGAGTTTCTAATTTCTATTGTTTTCATTGACAACAATTTGACCTAAAATAAAATCAATAAAGTTACTAAAAATAAATTGAAAAATTTGTTTTTTTCTTCAGTCAAAATAAAAAAAGTATTTATATAATTTTAAATGCGCGCCTAAAGTAACAAATCGTGTTGTTGGCGCGAAGAAAGCGCAGTTCAAAAAGTTCCAAAAATTGGGAGCACTGATTCACATGCAAGAAAATTTTCGTCGTACGTCATTGGTCGATAAATGAATTCTTTATACTCACATTTATAAATAAGGTATTATCAATAATACTCAATTATTAAAAAGGGAATCTTGCATTAATCCTTTTGAATTTCTTTCTTTATTTGAAGAAAATACCGTAATTATATTTTCAACTGTATAAAGTAAGGGTACCCTTCTACGGAGGTCGAATTTAAATAAACTGATGAATTTATTTGAAACATCGAGTTCGTTTCTAGGTTCTCAACCATTCAAATTAGCCATAAATCAACAAATTAGCTAGAAATGAATCCTATGGAAAATATTAATTCCACGATTAATTCAAAACAGGCCTTCGTGAAAAGGTACCCTAACTATAACGAACAGTATGCGCAATGAAATCCTGAGTAATATGTTTGCTGTAATGGGGAGATGTGCAATTACACATGTTACTTTTTAAAAGTAAAAATATATTGTTAGGAGTGACGTAGGGTTGTTGCAAAAACGAATGCATAAATGAATGTTTCTGAAGCCTCTCTACTTTAATTTAATTTAGAACAACTAAAGGTCATTGTAATATTTGAAACTATTAATAACGGCTTGGTGACGACTGTGCATCTAAAAGATTCACTTAATAACAATTAATTAGAAAAGTTTATTACTTGTACATCAAAGATTTTCTCAATAAAATGATGTGAATAATTTTTAAGACTTTTCATAACTTTTAAGAGTAGGTTAAAATGGGTTAGGTAAGTAATACATTTTCACTGACAATCAATAAAATTGCATTACATTTTCAATTATAAATTGAGCAATGATTTTAAATCATGGTAATTTAAAGATGGTGTAGTCTTAAGCCAATTTTAAATTAAAAATTCTAAAATAAGTGAACCTTAACAAGTAAGAAGAAAAATGAATAAATAATAATATCGTTTATGTTTGCTTTATAGAGATATTCTGTAAATCGCTAACTTACCAACCTGACTTTGCAAACGATTGGCTTGTGAATGGACCTTGATGCTGTTCTTTTCAAGTTTGCTCTTAACAAACTCATGTGGGTCTCTACAGGTATCTATTGGAGCTTAAGTTCCAAATGACACCAACTTTGATTTGAGCCACAACATGAGTGAACCCCCAGTTTTTTCTGTACTGACGCTTACAAAAAAATTCCCTGTAAATTGAAGGTTTTCGAGATAGGATAGCAATCCTGTAATAGTTAGAAATATCTAATATATCGTGAATTTTACGGTTATCTGTCACTTAAACATGAACAGAAGATGAAACAAAAAACTTTGAAATAAACTTTATTCAGGTCGACGATGACAACAGTGCCCCGAACGAAATTGCTTTTGTTTCTGTCCATAAAAAGATTAAATGGAGAGCGCAAGCTGCGAAGAAGAGTAGGAACAATAACGATGGAGGTTTGTTCTTTGTATATACACTTAAATTTGGTAAATCGAAGCATTTCTTCTGAAGTTATGGTAAAAACTGCGAATATGCTTCTGGTATCTACGATTTATACTATGTACAAAACCATTCAAAATTTTTAAAACACCATGGAAAGCAGCGTTACGGGTATTAAGAATGAGATAAAAGATTTGAGAAGGGACATGGAAAGTCTGGTCTCGATGTCTGGTTTCAGCAAAGAAATACAAGATTTAAGAAGGGAAATGGGAGGTGCGGTGAAAAAAGTAGGTGAGGAACTACAAAATTTCTAGAATGGAGTGTGCTAGACGCTGGAGGTACACTTTAAGGAAGAGTCTTCTAATCAGAAGTGGGAATTGACTACAAATAAGACTGTTCTTAGTATTGTTAGTTAGATTTGGTATCCTCATTAATATCAATTTTAATTTTATTTATTAAAATATAGGAAAAGTTGGCTCCACCCTACCGAAAGAAATCTCTGAGTTTTCTCTAGCGAAATAGCCTGGCCCATTTGAGACTATAAGCAGAGTCGATTTGAAATAATTTAGTCTGAGAGATTTGGGTCCTTTTAAGGGTCGGTTTATGACTGTTTTAAACTCCTAACCTGTAATCCCTCTAATCCCAAATAAACGCATAAATCTTTTGCATCCTTTAAACAATGATTTATGACTGGACGTGTACACAAATATATACTAACCACCCCAAAAACAACACTCTTAAAATTTGTTTTAAGCATACTACCCATTCTACGAGGGTAGTTCAATAAGTCCTTAGAATGACCAACAGATGGCATG
Organism: Belonocnema kinseyi; assembly: GCF_010883055.1. Taxonomy (NCBI): domain Eukaryota; kingdom Metazoa; phylum Arthropoda; class Insecta; order Hymenoptera; family Cynipidae; genus Belonocnema; species Belonocnema kinseyi. Next base: position 13,840,464 of record NC_046662.1, on the reverse strand, counting down.
CGAATCGCTCCAAATCATCTGTTTTCAGTCAGCACCACTCCCGACTAGATATATGGTGTAGTCACAGTCCACATCTTCTGAGTTTACGTGTTTTTATAACCAATTGAAAAAAAAACGGTTCGTTAAGAAAAATGGAAAAAAACGAGATCAGAGCGGTAATCAAACATTTTCATTTAAAGGGTTTAACTCCATATGAGATAAAAAATGAATTGGACTCAG
>NC_046662.1:13824504-13840145 GCF_010883055.1 Belonocnema kinseyi | reverse complement strand
ACAACGAAGACGTCATTGCCTCTGTAAGTGCTTATTTTGAGGAACTTCCGAAAACGCACTTTTCTGAAGGATTCAAAAAACTTGAAAAGCGATTGACCAAGTATATAGAGCTCCAAGGAGATTATGTTGAAAAATAAAAAAAATTTTACCCAAAAAAAAATTGTTTTTATACTTCATTCTAAGGACTTATTGAACTACCCTCGTAAAAACATTTTTCACGTACGGAATAAAAATGAAGACAAAATTAGTATTATAAAAATTATTTTATTCACAGTTTTTACAACCGATGAAATGCTATAAAAATATACTTCTATTAAAATTCGACTTTTTATCCTATTTAAGGATTTTTACAACGTAAATCAATCTCAAATGTCGCCAATAAGTAAAATGATTTCGAGAGTTAGCAAAAATAGAGATCTCATTAATTTCTGCACATCTTGACGGACGCTTCTAAGCATACTTATAAAAAAATATGTATAGGTTAAAATAATTTATTCAACAGTAGTTGTCTAGATTTTTAATTTTTGCTTTCTCCTTCCATGTAAAAGTTACACTTCTCATTTAATCCTAATAATAAAAATCTCATTTTATTCTTTGACGGATTATCTTCAATTCTATTTGGGTAGTCTTTATTAAAATTTTTAAATCATTTTTTATAACAATAATAGCCGTATTATTTAAAAATTAATATTTAAAAACCTATTTAATCAGAATTGAAATCCTAAATTACTACATTAGGGTGGTCCAAAAATGCATGGCACATTTTTTCATACTAGAAGGCAACGTATCATGTATCATACAAATGAGGTTGAAACCCCGAACATATCCCCACCAAATTTTTCATGAAATCTACCTTTTGAGCACTGTACTCTCGTCTTTTTTTACTTAATATGATTTATAGTGGCCTAGTGGAATATTTATCAAGATTGGCTCATTTATTTCCAATTATTTAAATAAATATAATTTGTTTACATAATTAATGTTAGATAGTTCTTTTATCCTAAAAATGTTTGCTGTTGGTCTAGTGGAATATCTAATAACATTGTTTCATTAATTTATAATTATTTACATTCATTCCATTTGTCTGCAAAATTGATTTAAATTTATTTAAATTTACCAGAAAAATTGACAACTGTTTTGGAAAAATGATTGTTTAAACAAATTAAAGGCAGCAAGTTTCATTAAAAAGAAAATAAACATGAATATATTATACTATTTTGGACGGAGAAGCAAGCGAAGAGTATATAAAAACAAAAAATAATGCAACTTATCTAATTTGGAAAAATCAGGCGTTCACAATCCTGTAAACACGAATTTTGCAGATGATTCCTTGCGCATGAGTATGGCACTGTTTCATACTTATCAGAATTTTGTAAAAACATGTCCATTTCCGTACTTAGGTTCTGAATACCCTGAAAATTTACCGGGTGAAAGTAGCTTGCGTATTCATTTCAAGACAGAAGCGACACTCGTTACATTTTCAATTGATTTTTGATATTTATTTCTAAATGACACCCATATTTCAAAATCGTGTCAATTACAAAGAAAAGCAAATTCACGTCAAATAACTCATAAGTTTCCTTTTTTTTAATGAACAAACCTTCGCTCTTCACGGCATGCCTGTGTACGTTTAGAGCCAGTGAAGAAACAATCTGTCCCCTCAGAAGCTCCTTCTCGACATTGTCAGCAGGATATTTATGTTGACATAATATCCTCCTCAATTCATCTGAAAGATATTATTAAAAATATTAACTACTTCTAACTTTTTTTATTGTTAAACATTTCCGCGTTGATAACGAAATTACAGTCCTTTAACGACATTTATTTTCCGTTCATCTAATCGTTGAGTGGCTCCCTTTCTGCTACCTTTTTTATTAAAGTTGCACTCCTTCCCAGTAATGCTCTGGTTTAAAATCTCATCAAGCGTAAAAATGAGCGTAACCAGATTTCTGACTACTTTAGATGGGTTCATCTTTTTATTGCATCTTATAGCCTCCAGACCGATTTTGTCCACAAACAATCCACTTGATAGTTCCACCTGTACAAAATAGACTTTATAAATAATTTGTTTTGAAAATTAAATTTCTGCAGCATAGGAATATACCAATAAAATCTTTTTTTTAAATTTTATATACTCCGTTCCGCAGCTGGGTGGCTCAAACGAATTTGTGAAAAAATGTTCAAAATTCTTTAATGTAACTTCGTATAATCATTTAAGAGATGACATTAATTCACAAAAAATAACGAAAATTTAATTTTTAATTTTGAAGCAGGTTATTTAAATTATTATATTTTCAAAATACAGTCGAACTTCTATAACTCGAACCACCAAGGGAAGCAAGAAAAACTTCGAGTTATAGCAAATTTGAGTTATCGGATAATTATTTCTCGCCATCATCACGTCCGGGAATGAGAAAAAACTTCGAATTATCAAAAGTTCGAGTTATCGGAGTTCGAATTATCAAAGTTCGACTATATTTTCCTTTTACACACACTGATCTGCTATTACTAAGGCCTATGCTTGCATTTGCGCTCGTGCTTGCACTGCATGTCTCGACACCCGCATCAATGATTGCTCCTTTACCCTGTAATATCACAGTGTCGAGAGGCGTCAGATCAGGAGATAAAGCAGGCCACTCGATTTCACCCCTTCTTTTAATCCACCTGTGAGGGAACTGAGTATCCAAATATGCACGGGCATTGAGATTATCATCGATGAAGAAAGGACCTATCAATACCTATCAATACCAGCACAAACATTAATCTTTTATGGATATTGTGTGTGGCTCTCCAACATCCAATCAGGATTTGTGTCGGACCAATATCTACAATTTTGCCTGTTAACTTCACCTTTTAAAGTGAAAGTAGATTCATCTGAAATTACTGTATTTTACAAGAAAAGAGGATCTCTATCAATTCTGTCCATCATAATTTCACAAAAATTCAACTCGACGATCAGCATCGTCTTCATTGAGCTCTTGTACCAGATGAACTTTGTAAGGATGGAAATTATTGCTTTTTTAAATATTTCGCACTGTCTCAGGAGCAACGTCACGCTCATCACTAGCTCGACGTAAACTAAGGTTTGGGTTTTCAACAAATGCTTGGGCTATGTCCATCTGCATCTCCTCAGATGCTGCAGATTTTGGCCGACCAGTTTTCTGAAGGTCCTTGATAGATCCATGATTCATAAAGAGTCATTCATAAAGAGGTCTTTCAATTGTTGATTTTGAGACAGGATTTAACCCTTTTCCATTACGGAAAGTGCGATTAAAATGCAAACGAACTTGATCATAAGATCGAACTCGATATCCCCAACCACGCATCATCAATACAGATACCCTTTCTCATCATATAGGAGGTATATAGGACTTATGGTATCGCCTTAGGTATTGAGTAAGGTATCGAAAAACGGTATAGGACTATATCACTCTTCGGGGAGGAACAGAACTCTCACCAGAACCCCTGGAACTTTTAATGAAAAATTTTCTTATGATTTTGCAATATTCAAAACGCTGTAACCAAGATCAATACAGAGCTAACCAAGGAATTTCATATAGAAATTTACTTCAGGAATTACATTGACCTCTTGGAAAACTTTGTTAATTTAAAATAACCTCTAACTGACCTTGACCGTTACAATTGAGCTATGACTTGGGTACGTACCTGAACGTAGAACTTTCCGCTCTATCGATTGCAGATGTAAAAAAGGGGGTTTCCATTTAAAAAAACAAAGCTGACCTTCAAAAAAACAAAGTTGACCTTCAAAAAGCCATGAATGTCAACTTCAAGGTCAAAATAAAGGTCACCATTGAATTCCTCGTTTAATTTATTTTAGGAATTACACTGAACTCTTGGAAAACTTTGTTAATTTCAACTAACCTCTAACTGACCTTGAACGTTACAACTGACCTATGACTTGGGTACGTACTTCAACGTAGAATTTTCCGCTCTATCGATTGCAGATGTAAAAAGGGGGTTTCCATTTAAAAAAACAAAGCTGACCTTCAAAAAAACAAAGTTGACCTTCAAAAAGCCATGAATGTCAACTTCAAGGTCAAAATAAAGGTCACTATTTAATTCCTCGTTTAATTTATTTTAGGAATTACACTGAACTCTTGGAAAACTTTGTTAATTTCAACTAACCTCTAACTCACCTTGAACGTTACAACTGACCTATGACTTGGGTACGTACTTCAACGTAGAATTTTCCGCTCTATCGATTGCAGGTGTAAAAAAGGGGGTTTCCATTTAAAAAAACAAAGCTGACCTTCAAAAAAACAAAGTTGACCTTCAAAAAGCCATGAATGTCAACTTCAAGGTCAAAATAAAGGTCACCATTTAATTCCTCGTTCAATTTATTTTAGGAATTACACTGAACTCTTGGAAAACTTTGTTAATTTCAAATAACCTCTAACTGACCTTGAACGTTACAACTGACCTATGACTTGGGTACGTACTTCAACGTAGAATTTTCCGCTCTATCGATTGCAGATGTCAAAAAGGGGGTTTCCTTTTAAAAGAACAAAGTTGACCTTAAAAAGCCATAACATTGGCTCTCAATAGAAGCGTTCGGGTTATCTCAGTATAACTTGTTAATCAATTTCAAATTTACAAATTATTCAGGATTCAAAAACTAAACGAAATTAAAATAATATAAATACCTAAACATAATAATTACAACAACTTCTTTTTTCGACTGTGCACTTTTTTCGATTGCTTTGCAATCGCTCTCATGACTTTCGTCCGAAGAAATTTGCGCGACTACCTGAACTTTGATAAAGCGCCTGTTGCAGGCCTCTTTAAACGTTTTCCCTTGGACAGAAGTTCTTTTAATTCTTTCCGAGTTTCTGTTTGCAAAAAGAGTTGTTAATTACGAAATTAAAAAAAAGATATTACCATTATTTTGAAAAGTATTCTTTTAGAACTTTTTTTTCAAATATTGACTTGCAGAATCATGGGATTTCTAATCGGTTCTGCAAATTTGTAGGCAATTTAAAATAATTAATGAGTTGATATTTCATTGAATTTAGAAAAAATCATTGTTTGAAAATCTTATTATTATGGTTTTTTCTTATATTTTCAATTTTTGGTCCACATTGCACTTTAAGTAATGTGATTGATGTGATTGTACTCCCGTGCAGAAATTTCGAAAGGCCTGTAGTGAGGCTCTGACTGGTTCTCCTTATCTCTAGTCGGGATCTAACGGGGAAAACTATTCGGAGCCCCATCTAGAACGTAAAGCTGAGGCCATGAGGATCCTTCTAGATGTTCTAGTAGGGTTCTTGTTGGGACAGCCCGCCTATAACCCAATTTAACAGAAGGGCCCCTGCAGGATACCTACATGCTACTGTCACGCTACTGGTAGCCAGTAATTTTATCAGTCCATCATCATACAACTGCATCTGTTCTGAATATCATTTATAATTTTAAAAATTGAAATTTCATTAGAACTTTTTGTTTACTTTCAACACCCGCTACATCTATACTTTAACGATATGAAAAAAGGGTATTTAACAAATGAACATTAATTTATTGCGAGTATTTTCACTTGAAGTATTAATGGTTTCGGTTAGAGTCAATACATATTTTACATTTTTGAACATTATATTACAGATAAAATTTCTAACACTACGGGAGTATTGGACACCTACATCTATACCCATAAATATCGCCTAGCAGTCGTGAATAATTAAAAAAGTTCTTTAAATAAGAATCAAAATACTTTTCACAATATTACATCTGGATAAATGTCGAAATATTCTTTTTCTTCATCTTCATTACTTGATATTGTGTTATTACTTGATATATCGATTAAATTCATAACAATCAAAATGAATTAACAATAATGGTAAAATATGAAAAAGTTTTAATCGAATCACTACTTTAAAAATATGTTGAGAAAAATTCAAGGAAATTCGAAAGAATATACTGAAGTGCCGAAGAAATCAAAAAAATTTCAAAGAATTTAACAGAATTAAGGGTAAATTTATAAGAATTCAAGTGAATTCAAATAAATTTTAATCTTGTTTTTTAATTCAACACATCCATTTATTTCAGTAAAATTTTAGCGAACTTACAAAAATTGCAGGGAAATGAAAAGAACTCGATGAAATTCGTAAAAAATGAAGCTGAATTTAAAAATGAATCAAGTGAATTAATAACAATTTAAAGTTAAGAAAACAATTCGTCGAATTCAGAAAGTTTGAAATAAATTTAGATTGTTTAGAAAAATTAAAAGGGCATTTAAAAGAATTTGATGAAATGCCTACGAACATATAGTGACTTAGAAAGACTTCAGAATGAATTGAATATAAACTTTTTAAATGTCCATTGAATTAAGTAAAATGGAGTAAATTTAGAAGAATTCAAACGAATTTAAAATAAATTAATAAGAATTTAAGGCGAATGCCAATAAGTATTTAAAAATCTGTTCAAGTTTTAAATAACCTATGAAATTCCTTACTTGTTGTCAATAAATTCTTTGGATAATGATTTAAACAATCAGTAGTGTTATGGCCAGTTGCGCGTTTTTCTGAAATTTTGCCTTGACTTCTTAGTTCAGAAAAAATGATAAATTGTAATATTAATCTATATAAAAATGCTCTCTTATTTATTGTATACTAATTATTTTTTTATAAATAAAAGGCAAAGCAAAGTAACGAATTGCAGAAAAAATCACAACAATAATAATTTCTTTAAAAAATTATTTTAGTTACATTTTCTTAATTTATACCATGCTTTAGGTTGTATGTCAACAGATATCAAGTCGAAAATTTAAGAAAAAACTGTAGAAAAAGTACCCTTTCTATGGTCATAGGAATTCCAAAAGCAAGCCAAATGCCCCAAACAGATATGTGATTGAACGAAGCAAGCCCGTCACGTCGTCTTCAAAATCCATTCACATAGTGGGTTCTTATAAAATCATAACCCAATTGCAAATATTAACCCGATTAAGAATATTTTCGATCGACATTTTTTAAAAATACTACAAATTCCGAAAGCATTACTTCTTACGTTCTGATTAATAAAAAGAGCTATTGATTATCACAATTATATTAAAGTAGTGATTTCATAGTAGCACAAAAAAATAAACAAGTACTGTCAGTTTAACAGAACAGAGAAAACCATTGCAAAATAAATTAATTTTTAAACAGATAATTAAAATTTCCACTAAAAAATATGACTTTTTTTTACAAAAAATGGAATCGTTAAACTGTCAGTTCAAAAAATCAATTTTCAAAAACAAAAAAAAACGTTTTTAACAAAATAGTTTAAGTTTCAACCAACTTAATTAATCTTTAAAAAGAATTATGAATCTTCAATTGTAATACTTAAAATTTAAACTGAAAACATGAATTTTCAACTAAATTGACGAATATTCTACTGGAATACTTAAATTTCTACTGAAAAGGTGAAATTTAAAGCAGAAGATTAATTTTCTATCCAAAAATACAATTTTTCAATGCAATAGTTTAATAATAAAGAAAATTTAAGAGACCTAATTGCTTAAACAAATGTTTATTCTTTATAACTATCATTTCCTATATTAGTGCTACGTAGTTGCGGTTATTTGTGGAAATTTCAACTTTGTGTCAACTTCCCACTTAGTATTGTAATAATTACTACAAGGTAAACAAAAGTAGTTCTTTAATTAATTTATTATAGTTTATAACAATCTGCTCTTAGACAAGTGGAAAAAATTGCTGCTATTTTGTCGAGCAGGAGACGAGATAATTTGAGGTAGTAAAACTTTTCATTTCAATTATTTTTTGGTGCGCATGCGCGGAAAAGCATTGAGCTTTCTGTCAATTTTCGGCCCTGTTGCTCGCAATTGCATAAGAAATGCAGTGTTTTCATTAAAAAACTAAAGGTTTGAACGGTATAGCGAAGTGTTTATGAGTGAAAATGGAAGGAGATAATACAATACCAGTAATTGTGAAAAAAATAGAGTTTGAGCGCATAACAGCTTCTACGGATTGTGAAAAAGCGGTAGACGCAGTACCCTACGGAAAATTCCTATATACGTTCCTATATAGGTTACTATATAGGAACCTACATCGGATCCTACATAGGAACCTATGTGTTTACCTATAGGTGTCACCTGTAGGAAATGACATAGGATCCTATATAGGATCCTGTATATGTTTCTGCATGGGACCATGTCCAGATGCGCAGTACTATTTTATAACACTTACGGCTGCGCAGAAGTTTTTTTGGTCCTCCAGGAGCACCTAGAGACATACGTACCATTGGGTACCATGAGGTATCATTAGTTAGGTATCATCAGTAATTCACTATCAGGTACCTCATTAGGGAGTGTCCTATACAGGCACCTATATAGGATCCTACGTCCTTTCCTATAGGTGGCACCTATAGATGAAACATATAGCATCCTATGTAGAATCCTATATAGGATCCTATGTAGGATTCCTATATAGGATCCTATGTCCTTTCCTATAGGTGGCACCTATAGGTGAAACATATAGCATCCTATGTAGAATCTTATATAGGATCCTATGTAGGATTCCTATATAGGATCCTCTATAGGAATTTTCAGTAGGGTAAAGCTTTCTGCGTCGAATTGTGTAATTTTTACTATATTTTTTCCCCTAAACCATTTCTACAATTTAGAAAGGATGAAATTAATAATACGAGTATAAAATTCCACTTAAAACCATGTGACATCTCACAGAGATGTCTTCTATTCCCCAGATTATTTAATTCTTTCTAATAAGCTCACCAAATATGTGCAATAAATTTTTTTAATTCCTTCATGTGGAATAAAATTTTCCAAAATTTAATTTTGATCAATTCAAGTCCACTTCTCTAGATTCAAAATTATTTTAATTCACACATTTAAATAGATTTCTTTGATGCATTTTTAAAGAAGTTTAAATAAATTATTAAATTATAAACAAATATAAATGTGAATATTCTTCGAATTTATAAGTTATAAAAAGATTTAATAATGAAAAATAGGTTAAATAAATGCTTTCGTTAAATTTTACGCATTCGATTGAGAGGAATACGATTTGAACTTTTTCTGTTCCCGTTTGAGGATTTTTAGAAGGAGAAAGAATTGCGTGTTCATCGGAATACAAATTCTTAATTTTCGGAATTCAACGCTTATTACCGAGAAGATTGCTTACTTTGCGGGCAAATCCTAATATTGCCCATCGTTCGTTTGTCTCTCATACTATTTCTAATGAAATTTCTAATGTCAATCGTTCGTCTCTCCTACTATTTCTAATGTAATTGAATGAAGCAATAAAACAATATTTAGCAATATTTGATCTTTTTTCTTTACTTAAAGGTACTTTAGTAAAAGAGATAGGTTGTGACCGTTAAAATTAATATGTATTTCTTTCTTAATTTAACAAAGCAGGCACAAATTAGGCCCAATCACTTATTAATTACATTTTTAGGTACATATGTGCAACATCACAACTTACTATAAACATTGCTGCAAAGTTGCAGACTCAGAAGTGCAGCCTGAACTGCTCCATTACAATTTACTACACCTAATTAACTAATTAACGTCTTCAATTTGATGTTAGACGACTTTCATTGCTTGCTTTTTTTTTATTTTCGAAACGCTGAATCATTCCATTTAGCGTTTAATACATGTAACCTCTTACATTTGATATCACACGAGCATAATTGCTTGTCCTTTTAATTCATTCAAGACGCGGAATCAGTCGATGTAGCGTTTAGTCTTATTATCATCTTACGTTTAATATTACATGAGTTAAATTGCTGTAAAGTTGTACATTAATCAGGGATGCTGCAGGTGTTTCCCTTTTGTAATAATTCTTTCATTACTACCATATGATTAAAAATGTTTAAGCATATGTAACCTTCAAATAAATATTGCAAGATTCCATTTGATTTGCCCTGCGGTAATTGTAAAAGGACCAATCAGTCTTGTATCGAAAAAATCTAAACTTACTAATTCCCTCCGTAAACGCATTTTCAATTATTCTAATAATTTTTTTTTATTTTTATAATTTTTTTTATTCTAATAATTTTGTGCTACTTTAGAAACGAGAAATCAGTCTTGAAACGAAAAATCAAAGAGTATAAATTCCCTTGGCACACGCATTTCGAATATTCTGGAGCTAAAATATTTGCATGGAACTGCATAGCAGCATCAGTAACTTTTTTGGCAAATTCATAATCAATATTTGTCCTCTAAACATGAAATTCTAGAGGCGTCCAAATCATGAAATCGCACCACCTACGTTCCGTTACGATCATTTGTGTTTGGATCTGATAATAATAATCATTACTCTGTTTCAAAACTAACTCTTCGCCTTCTAAAATAAAACAGAAACGTGCTAATTTGTCGTTTTTTAACTTATAAATTTCTGTTGGTTTCAAATTTTCTAAGACTTTTGGACATTTTATTTCCAATAGCCAGAAGGGAGATGATTTAGTAACCGGATCGTAAACAAGAGCATCAGGCGATGCCCCCAATCCGGGGTACTTCGGATTCACCCATAAACCGTTATTCTGAATTTCAAAAGACATGCTTCTTCTGACATTTTCGTATTCTTTTTGAGCAATGTCCTAATTTATTCTGTCGTAATCTAATGACAGAGAAAAAATTGGTGCGGGCGCATTCCACAAATGCCGTTCCACCAGATTAAACAATTGTTGCTTCGTTTTTTGGCAGCCTAAATGTTTTGATGTTGGAAACTGTAATTAATAATTGCCTTAATTTCTTCCACTTTTCAGAAGAACCCTGCAAACCGTCCGTTATTTCCAAAGGACCTTTCGCTCCAAACAAAAGTGAGTTTTGAAGATTTCTCACCACCTCCAGCATATCACTTTTCCGTGACAGATCGAGCTAGCAATCTTCATAATCGCGTTCCAACAGCATATCTCACACTGGTCCAGGTGTCCAAGCTTTATATTCTTTTTGTACTGTGGCTATGAAAGAATTTACTTCTGCAATGCTGAACTCAATATTTTCTCCGGGACAAGGAGGCTTTAGATTAGCTTTGCACGAAGCCAAGACATTACGTAACGGATTATAAGCCCTGTCTAATAATGTCTGATAACCCTGCCTAATTTTTTACAAAAAAGTTACATTTTCATCAAAAAAAGAAGATATTTCTACTAAAAAGTGCAAATTGTGGTATGAAAAGATAAATTTTGAAAAAATAGTTGAATTTTCGGTTTTTAAAAAAAAATATTTTTACACAGGACAGAAGTTTTTACGAAAAAATTGAATTTATAAATAAAAAAATACATTTTTACCAATAAGGATAACTTTTGAACAAAATTGTTGAATTCTCCACCAATAGTTGACTTTAAGACAGAATAAGTTTCTGCCAAAACATTCGAATGTTCAATCCAAAGCAAACTTTTGCAACGAAAAAGGATTAATTTTTAAAACAATAGTTGAATAACTCTAAACGAAATAGTTGCATTTCTATTCAAGAACGATGAAATTTGTACTATAAGAAATAAGTTCTTAATACAGATCTACACATTTTTCTTTTAGTTGAACTTCAATCTAGAAAAGATTGTAGTTCACTTTTCAAAACCAAAACATAAACTTTTAAAAAGAAGTACATTTTCTACAAAATAGTGAATTCAAGAAAGATGAAACTTTTTGTTGATGAAACTTTTTGTTAAAGAGATCAGTTGTAAAAGAAAAATCGAATAGTATAATTTTTATCTAAAGAAGATTCTACTTCACTTTCCAACACCGAAAGAAGAAGTGTAAGCAGAAACTTAATTTTCTAACAAATAGTTGAATTATTGACCAAAAGGCATGATTTTTTTTAACAAGATCGATACATTTTTAATTAAAAAGTTCCATTTTTGTCCAACAGATATGAAAATTCTACTAGAACAGGTGAAATTTCAAATCAAAAAGACAATTTTTCCACAAAAACTTGACTTTTCAGCACAAAAAGAGAAATTAAAAGCAAAAAGTCAATTTTATAGGAAATACTTATTATTTGAAAATTTATCGTTAAGTACTAAGATAGTTTGATAACAAAGCACACACAAAGTTTGTTTACCAAAACATAACCTCACCTTCACACTAACTCGTTCTTTTTTCCTTCAGTTGGTTGCTTCCGACACTGCAACCATCTTCTTAGCAGTGCACTGCTGTGCCCTTCTACACTTAAATTTGGCACTAATTGTGCTCCTGGCACATCTTTTTCATTCAAAATTATTGCAGGGAATGGTACTTTTGCAATCATGTTTCTTGTGTTTTTACGCCTTACACTTACAGCGAAATCATAACCAACCAATCTTGCCCCAAACATCTAATATCTTTGCTTGCACTCACTTTCCATACAATAGATTTTTTCGTATTCATCACTTTTTAGATGTTACGATGCCATGCATTTATCTCACTCTAGATTTTTCACGCAACGGAAAACAGAGAAAAATCTAGAGTGAGACACTCTATTATGCAATATTCAACTACAATAATAGTTATATTTTCAGTTTAAAAAAATTTTCCATTCAAGAAACAATACGTAAATTTTCAATGTAATGGTTCAACTTACAATTATGAAAGACAAACATTTATCAAAATATGAATTATGAATCTTCAACTGGAATTGTTGAATTTTCTACCAAAAAGATCAATTTTCTACCATGAAGATTAATGTCCTACAAAAAACACCAATTTTCCATAAGGTACACGAGTGTTCAAACACATAGTATAATTTTTCAATAGAAAATATCAATTTCCAACCAGATAGTTGAATTAAAAAAAAAATAAATTGATTTTAAACACATTAGTCACATTTGCATCCAGAGATAAACTTTCGAAGTGAATGATGAATCTTCAAAAAAAAAAAAGAATTTTTAACCAAAGAATCTTACCTGCAAATCTTAAAACACAGCGTTTGTGTCGTTTTTCATTTTCACTATTTTTAGCACAAAAATTCACTGTAAATAATTGAACTTTACACTCTCCAGAGTATGCTTTTTAATGTTTAGTTTTTTTTATTTTGTTGCTTTCGATGATCGCATGCTGAGGGTGGTAATTTTTTTCCATTCTCTATTTCAGTCTCCTCTAGTATCTCCACTAGTGCAAACTGCATTTTTCTAATAGACTGAAAGTAAAGGCTGCCGGGTAAAGCGGAAAACGAAAGATTCTAAAAGCGGATGGAAATTTTGAGTTGTTTTCGAAAAAAATTCCTGTTCTAATTTAACAAGCTTACCTGAGTCTTGTTTTCGGTAACCACGTGTTTTAAATGATCAGGAAAAATCCGAATGCACAATGAACCGGATTGGCTTATAACCGTTCTGTCGTATATAAGTCCTTAGATTTCAGGTATCTAGGTCTTATTTGTTGTCCTATTTTAAGTATTGTGCTTGCCATAAAAATTTCCTTTTTTGGAAAGAGGGATAAACACTCTAGTATTTATTCAGTATTTTATTTATGAAGAGATTAAATTTTTAGTTTCTTGTCTCAATCCATGAACCTCAATATCATAAGTCTTTTTTCGAACAAATTTTACGTTAATTATGTCAATTTTGTATTTGATCAATGATTATCAATTATTTGTGTTATTAATCTTTGTATCAGAAAACATTAATAATTAGAAATAAATGTTATTTCATTTGAGTACAAGCAAAACAGATGTCAAATATTACAATTGTAGACGATTGGTAATCCACTACAATTATCCACTGCTCACTGAATAGCTGTTTTGAATAGTTCAATATTTAGTTTGTTCAAAATACTTTAATTTTAAATATGTAAATCAATGTTAAGGGTCCTCATTTATACTTTTTAAATGAAAAGAATAACGTATTTGTGACATTACAAAAGAAAAGAAAAAAGAAAACATATTCGTCCTATCCATAAATGATTAAGAACAAATTTTTACATCTTTTTTGGGTCAACAACTTCCACCAATTAATTTCTTTCGTACTTCTGTCATTTTAAAAAAATTATTTGTAATTTTTAAATAAGGTTCATGATGATTAAAACAAAAACTGTGCGATTCATGAAAAAGGATTAATAAAAAATGTATATATCATTTTTGGGTCTACAATTTTTGTTGATAATTTTTTTCCGACCTTATTTCGTTTTTACATCAATAATTATTCTAAAAGTTATTAACAATTTTCAAAAATTATTTTAATATTCAGGTGCATCTTTTCTTCACAATTACAACGATATAAAAAACTCATTTTTCGATTTTTTGCAGTTAACGGTGTTTTCTCAAATCACGACAGATTTGGCCGCTAGGATCGGTAGTTACTTGTCTTCAATTTACTCCATGCAGACACTTCGTTGTTCCCTGTTTTTCATATTTATTTAAGAAAAATTGTTTAGATAGGTACATACACTTGTAGATGAAAAGTCAATAGATGATATTGATGTTGTAAATTTGTAAAATAATCATTACGAGCCGAGAAATTAGTCTTCAAAATCATAAATATTGTAACTTAAATCGAATTATGAAACTCGCGCTCGATAAGTAGGCCATAGATACAGTCGTCTTTGAATAAGGCAACTATGTCGATAAAGTTGAACAGCACATATGGAAAAAGCACAATTTTTTAAATTTAATTAATGGAGAAATCAGGCCATACGCTTTCATTCCGTTCGTTCAAATTTTAGTTCTACGAAAACTGTACTTTGATGGATTAATCAACAAGATTTTCATTTTGTGTCCAATTGGAAAATTTCATCAAGATAATTAGTAAATCTCGTTGAAATCTAATAAAAATAAAGCCTTAAACTGACAGGTTTCTTACCCAAAAATTGAATATTTTTGAAAATTATTTAACTTTTTAAATGTGGGCCTATTAAAGAAATTTCGAATTTGTAAAAATATTTGTTAATCTATTCAAATTTTTTTTTCATTTTTGCAACATTTTTTAAAGCATATAACTTTTTATTTTTTATCGAAATTAAAAATGTCATTAGGTTAATTTTCAAATATTTTTACCGTACCAGACAATTTGACAACAATATCTAAAATTTATAACAAAATAATGTGTCAAATTCTGTAAAAGGTTTAACTTTTTGACTTTTGGTCAAATCACTCTAATCCAGGTGTCTCCAGTCTCCACAGTCCAAAAGGGTAGTGTGGTCAAAGATCGTCCGGCCTTTTGTAAGATTTACCAATTGTTTTTGGGCGGAAATCTGAGTGGAATTTTTGTAGTATAACTTGACAGATCTTTAAGTACCAAGTATTTTATTTAAAGTATTTGAACTAAGCAATTGCCAATAATTGTTCAAATAAATTCAAACCGTTCAAAATTTAAGATTTTTGTTTCAAATTAAGAATCTGTAAATATAATTATTTCAGAATTAAATTTTGAAAAAATTGTCACGATTGTTTGTTCTTTGATAGCTACACACGTGCGACAGAGGCATCAGTGAGTCACCATGAGTTAGACAGTAATGGAACGTTACACGCGTTTTCTTGAAGTTAAATGATCCCAGCGGAGCTCGCTTGATCTGTGCTTGCTTGGATTTGAGTGACGTTCATTGGTTACGGTGCGTGTCTGCACTTGATTTTTAAATACGTACGCGAACTAGAGCCAATAAGCGCCATTTAGTCGAAGCATGCGCATGCTAAGGGGGCTTCACTTTTGGAAATAGTAATCGAATCGAGTTGTAGCTTCAGTTCCATAATATTCGT
>NC_046662.1:13815305-13824404 GCF_010883055.1 Belonocnema kinseyi | reverse complement strand
ACAAGGAATGTAAGTATTATTTACGCTTATGTTCGATTTTAATAAGAATTACCCCTATTTTCTTATTGTATGATGTTACATAATTGAGGTTATGTTTTCAAATTGTCAACTTTTTTTACTTTTATTTAAGTTAAATTGAAGTGAGTTTCAAAGATTTTAAATATTTTGTTGAAAATTTACAATTATTAATTTAAAGTCTTTATAATATTTGTATTTCACTTCGATTCTTCTAAATTTACTCAAATTTTCTTAAGACAATAGATTTTTAAACTGTTTGTATTTTATTGATTGTGAAATCTTGTAAACTTATCTTGAATCTTTAAATTCTAATTATTTTGCTGAAAATGATACCATTTTGATATAGTCCACTTCGGTCCCATAAAGTTGAGAGCCATCAGCAGGCAATTTTCTGGAATAATTCCCCACTCATGTTTACTTACGTAAACCCAAGCTGGGACACGCTTCCAGCCTAATTGCTTTCTAATGGCCTCTTTACGACCTCGCCTAACCTTGTGAGTCTTAGACTCAATGGGAGAAAGGGCGAGAGAAGCCGTAAAGGCCATCTGGTCGGCAGCTGCACGGGAAGGATTCCCCGTCCCATGGCTAGCCTGGCCCGCATGACCATGATTCATAAGACTAAGTGTCTTCTCTCTCTCTCTCACTCCTCTATCCTCGTTGGGAAAGCTGGCTGCGGCTGCCAAACTTACGTTGACAATACGTAAATCCTCTCAAGATCAAATGTAAAATTAAAATACGATTTTTTTTTATTATTAAAATTCCGGGGAAAGGCCGAGCAAAGGAGATTAATCTCCGTTAGAAATAAGAATCGCACGCGTTATAATATAAATTCTATTGTACATTTTATCTATTTTCTTGTAACCTTAATTCTTATGTCATTCTCTTCAATTTTAATTTAAGTTCGTATTTTATTTTCATAGCATTTTTCTCTGATCTTTAGGTTAATTTCTTCTGTCGTATTTTATTTCAAGTTCGTATTTTTATATCATTTTCTTTGATTATAATTTAAGTTCTCATATCGTTTAAGTTTCTTTTTTATTTTATTTGATTCTAATTTAAGCTTCTTTTTCGTATTTTATTTTCATATCATTTAAGTTACTTTTGTCGAATTTTATTTTCATTTAAGTTCTTCTTCGTATTTTATTTTGTCATTTTCCTTGATTCTAATTTAAGTTCTTCATTTTGTCAAAGTTTCTTCTTCATATTATATTTTTATGTCATTTATTTTTCTTTCTACGAACGGCGGAAATTTCGGAAAGCTACCGCGTGTTTCAAAAGTCGCCGCCTGCGCGCGGCCCGACTAGAGAGAAGGGGATGCCAAGGCGTCCGAAACGCCCCTCCACCTCTCTCACGATTCGCCGAGAGCTCCGCGCCAACCGACGGCCGGCAGCCTCTCGGACCCGCTGCTTAAAAGACGAGTGCAAGGACCCGAAAGATGCACTCTCGCTCCGAGCATTCCGCTCAGACAATCTCTCCGGACTCACCATCCTAAGAGAACGTCACGAACTTTGTATCACTTTTTTTGAGCAATAGAGTTTCTAAATTTTAAAACAATTCCACTTTTTCTTTAAACTTCCTCTCCCTTCCTCCTTAGTGGCGGTCTGCTTTAAATAGCCCCGTCGAGCCATTGCTCTCTCTATCTCTCTCGCACCTATCCGATTCCCCAACCGTCCCTCCTACCACGGAGTCTCTCTCTCTCTCTCACCTAAGAGGTCGCTCAGCTCTCGCAGCCCCGTTACCCTCGCATCTTTACGAGAGGTCGGTCAGCTTTTACAGCTCCGTTACCCTCGAATCTGTACTAGAGGTCGGTCAGCTTTTACAGCCCCGTTTCCCTCGAATCTTTTTCTCCGCTAGAGGTCGGTCAGCTTTTACAGCCCCATAACCCTCGAACTTTTCTTTTCAAGAGGTCGGTCAGCTTGCAAACAGCACCGCAACCCTCGAACTCTTCTCTTTTCTCAACGGGATCGGTCAGCTTGCAAACAGCCCCGATACTCCCTGTGAGTCTCTCTCTCTTCCAAAGGACTCCTCATCCTTCACCTATGCCTGGTCCCAACCAAAAACGCCGTTCCCGTCCCTGCAAACAGACGCGCATTCGCCGTCGCCTTGCAGCCCCCCGCGAGTCCCTCGAAGCGACTTGTCGTCCAAAAGATCACCGCCCCTCCTACTCCTCCTCCAAACCTCCTAATGCCATCGTACGATCGTTGGTCATCATCCCACCTCATCTCTACGTCCAACTTCCCACTCCTCCTTCCTCTCCCGCTTTCTCCGCCCCCTCAAGCCCCTCGAAGCGTCCTCTGCCCGAGGACAACGACGTTTCCACTCCGAACTACCTTGCCCCGACAGCGCCCTGTCAGCTTCCTGCATCTCAAGCAGTTACCAGTCAACACCGCTTCACGACGCTCGGGTTTCGGTTTCTCTGGCCCGCAAACCAGTCTGCCCCGATAGCGCCGGGTCGGCGCCCAGACAGCTTCTAGAATCTTCAACCGATCAACACCGCATCATAGATCAAGGCTGGGACAAACACCATCCCCACAACCCGCCTTGTATCAATTTTCTTGAATGTTAATTTTTATATTTTTATATTTAGGAAACTTAATACCTCGAAACGCAGATGTTCAAACTAATTATCAACAACAATCTTGCCCAAGGATATTAGTCTACTTGAAGATTAGAATTGTAAGTACATTGATCTTTTTTTCAATCATATGAATCATCAATTTTTTTGAACTTAAAATAATGTTGTCTTTTTTTTTTAATGAAGAAATTCGAAAAATAACGTATGACTACGCATTTCAAAAATTTTGTGATGATATATGTGTTTAAAAATAAAAAATTAATTATTGATCAGGCAGTTTTTACACTTGAAGTTGCAGAATCTCTCGGTGATGTAATATGTTGTTTCTTCAGAGGATATTAGGCGATACTTATTTTTGCATTTTGTAAACAAAAATTTTTACAGAGCTATGCATATTTCAATGTTTGTCTTTGTTTAAAAAAAGTTAACAAAATGGTAGCGGTTATTCTGAAAATGGTAAAAGTAGTTTTTGTTAAAATATCGACACTTATATTTTTCGCCAATTTTTTGTTCAATTTGTACCATCATGAGGAAATTATCTTGTGAGTTTTATGCGGGATAAATAAATTCTGTGACCAGGAGAACTCTTTTTTCATAAAATCGAATTCTCGAACTTTTAACGCAAATAACAATAGATACGAAAAAATATTTTATAAAATATTTCGCACAGTTAAGAGAGTTTTACAAAAAAACTTTTATTCATTAATGATATCTTGTGCCAGTTCCGAGCAAAATATAAAAATTCAATTTTCATAAGCGAAAAATTCTCTTGATCTTTACAATGTTTTGGCCCACATAAAACTTATAAAATATCTTATGTATATAAACAAAATATGTTAGGAATATCAATAAAAACAGAAAAAGTTAGGAGCCCAATCGTGTTCAGCCGTTTTGGCCATGTGAGCAATTTTTATATCACCTTTTTCGTAATCTCCATCTTTCAAACATCAAATTTTTTATAAACGTGATGGACGGCACATTATTTCACTCCAGCGTTTTCAATTGTCAGAAAAATTTTAAATCTTGTGTAGAAAGTAAAGATAGTTTAACAGTAGGAACGCACTTTTGCACTTTAGTCACGGGAGTTGAAATAAATAAAGACCTTTTAGAATTTTAATTGTGCAATTTCTGCGAATAAGGGAAAACCTGAACTTTTCTACTTTTATAAATATTTTTTACAAATTTTTGTTTATATAAATAATATATTTTATAAGTTTTATATGGGCTAAGCCATTCTTGAGATAAAGAGAATTTTTAGTATCTATTGTTTTATATAAGAAAAATAAGAGAATTCGATATTATGAAAAAAATTCTTCTGGCCAAAGAAGTTATTTAACCCGCATAAAACTCACAAATTATTTTCCTTATGATACTGTAAGTTCAACGAAAAATGGACAAAAAATATAAATGTCGATTTTTGTGAGAAAATCGACTTTTACTATTTTCAGAAAAACGGCCGCCATTTCGTAAATTGATTAATTAATATCTTAATCAGGTCAAAAGTTCTGTAAGTGTAAAGACAAAGTTTTTTTGCAAACAAAGCTAAACATGCAAATACGCATAACTCCGCAAAAAATTTTTATCTAACTCGCAAAAATACATATCGCCTAATTTCATATAAAAAACAACATATTTTCTCCTCGAGAGATTTTGCACTTCAAGTGTAGAACCTGTCTAATTTGAAATGCATTCGATCTATTAAAAAAATTATAAATCACATTTTTAACTTTGCTTTTTAAATTATAAAATGATAATAGTTGTGCTTAGATTTTATAATTACAGTCGAACTTCTAAATAGGGCGCATCTCCGGGCTGTAGGGAAAATTTGTCTCGGGAGCGCGCTATCCCTATCAACGTCCTCCGCACCTCGAGATTTTTGTATGCTCTTGCTCTAAATAAGGCGCTCTTGGCTGCATATAACATATATATTGTAACCGGCGGGTTACAGCATACAGCCTTTCTTTAGGCAACCCCATATACCTTGTTGAGGGGACAGGCAAAACGTTGCATCATAGCAGGGCAACGAAAGAGCGCAGGCTCGCAGCCTCCCACTAAAAAACTCTAGTGGAGCAGCGAGGCCCGAGGATGGGGAGTGGCCCATAAATTGAGCAGCTCGGCACAGAATCGGCAGTTGGGGGGTTGCGTGAGCTACGCAACAGTTTTCTCTTGAGGACTAGCTATCCTCAAGAAAAAATTGAAAGATCTCTTGCGCTCTTAGGCTTAAAAACCTAAATTCTCAAGATTTCATTAAAGAGAGGTCCCTGGAGCGAAAGCACGTATACCGTGTAAATCCGGTCCCAAGAGAATTCTCTCTCCAAGACACTGTTCGAGTAATATGCGCAAAGTTTCAACTACCATTTTTGGTATCGCGACTAAGATATTTTAGGCTATTTCCCATTTTGTATTCAGAATATAAAAATTTTCTAAGTTCTTTTTCGACTTTTTCGTAAGTCCTCTAATAATAATTATCGTTTTAACACCTCTTTACAGAGTATCGGCAGATTGCCTAAAGAAAAAGCGTACAGTAGAAACGAGAAGATTGAATATCCTCATTGAAAGATTTAAAGTTCGTAGGAACGATTGCAGAGACTAATTTCATAATAGGATCTTCAGTATGAAAATTCTTGAATATAAGATATAATATAAGAGCGCGGCTAAATTGAGAATTCTCAAGCGAAAAGCGAATTATGTTTTCTAAAATCTAAGCAGTAACAGTAACCTTATAATTAATCATTCTCTTTTTTTGGACTCATTGTTGAGATTTGATTACAAAAATTAGAAGCGCAAAAATATACAAAGTCAGCATCGAAAACAGACATTATTTTTTTTTAACAACAATTTCAAGAAAGTCCTATGGAACTTGGATAGGCATATCCAGAATGCAGAAATACAATGAGAAAATAAAAGTTTTCCACTAAGTTGTTCTTTTTTAAACATGACTGGTTCACTATTCCTACTGGATAATTGTACCGGCCGTTTCCCTACACCATAAAAAATTTATATTTCCAGAGAAAGAAATTTTTTTTTTTAAATTGAAATATTTACACGTACAATGGGGCACTTAAAAATGAAATTTAATTTACATGGGAAAATTTAGGATTATAACAAAAATTACAAGTTCGAAAAAAACTTTTGGAACAAATTATTTAGATAAATTCAATTTGCTTAAAACATTAAAAAATATTTAACATATTTTCTCCATACATTAAACAGTTAAGAAAATAGTTGCATGTGTTCCATGTTAGATTTAAAGAAAAGTATTAAAAGATAACTGTTTCAGCGAATAAAAATTGTTTAACCAAATAGAAATTATTATTTATTATAAAAAATCTATCAAAATTCTGTAATTACTCCACAAAAACTAGTATTTAATATCAGATTTAGAAAAAACTGGACATCTCTAGCTCATTTTTTAAATAATTGAAAAGTACATAATAAATCATTTTAAAAATAAAAGTTTAATTCTTCGAAAATAAAATATTTGTCCATGTTAATTAAATGAGATTTCTAATCATTCGGTGGCAACTGTATTTCGAAGTATTCGATGACACCTGTTGATATTCGAATTTAAAAAAAAAATTACGGATTTTCTTTCTTTAGAAATGGACATTTGGGGGGAGGGTAGTCTGACCTGCAGCTCGAAAAGGAATTTTTGCACAACCCTAATATACTTACGTAGTATGCGAATTACAAACTCAACGTTTAATGTGAAATATATTCCAGGGACATTTCTAAATATCTTATAAACAAATTATTATTTTATATGTACATTTTCTTTTAATAATTGCATGTTCAAATTATTCATTTTCTTTAATTACTTGATTGACGGAAACGAAAATAACACATATTCCTTAATTTTTTCGAATAAAAATATGTCTCGGATTATAATGATGAATTTGATTGTCAATCTATGTATTTAATAATATAAATTTATAACAGATATTATCCATTTCTCTTAATTTATACAGAATTTCATAATCAGAAAAAATATATTTCTTAATAAATAATTCTACGATGTGCAATAGGAGTGTACATAAATCAATTTCATAGATATATTTATTTTCACTGCGAGCGCTTTATTGAGAGGTAATGCTTTGAGTCAATGCGGAGGATAGAAGATGTGGGAAACCTTCGAGCGCAGTTGAGGAAAAGGCGTTCTATTGAGAGGCTCGATTATATTTAATTAAAAATAGTTATATTTTTTTTTACTTTTACAGTTGTTACTTCATACATAAATATTAAGTTGGATAATTGAATAGCCGCGAATTACACGTAAGTATTTCTAAAGAAAAAGGAACAAATACAAATAATAAATATTTGCATTAATTTTAAAGTATGTTCAAACTTTATAAATATTTATTTAATTTCAATACACATTCCTTTAAATATGGCAAATTATTATTTTAATTTTGGAAAAATATATGTTAAAAATTCCTTCATGTAATAATATTTATTATGGCATGTGATACTTCGTCGGGTGGTCAATCGTGTATAGTTCCCCCGGCTTTTAGCACGAAAATAAAAAAATTTTTAAACTAATTTCGGAGAGGCTATAAAATATCATAACGGATGTCCCCGAACTTTTTTTTTAGGGATAATAAAAAAAAATGATTGTGCTAAATAATAATGTTATGCATGTTTATTATTTTAAGGTTAGGGTCTTTTTTCAGTTCTGTCATTCCGATAATTTCGAAATTATTTCGGAACTAAACTTTTGTTAATTGTCTACAAACAAGGTTAGTTCCTGTACATTAGTTATTCTGTTTATTTGTAAGTCCAAAGTTTTGGCCAAAAATATTCTGTAGTTTGGAAGTAACGCTCGGGAAAATTGTAAAACACATAACCTCATTATATAAACACACGTTTTTAGCAAAATGATTTGAGGCCATGTGATGAGTGAGTCACGTGACCAGATTCCTACCTTACTACCACTTTTTTATGTCCCAAATTCTTTTCACACGAAACGCTACATCGAGTTGAAAATTTGGAATATGAAACAAGAAGCACTAAGTATGGTGGGTCTGGTCCTAAATTTGTATAATTCTGAAAAAAAATTGTTGTAAATATTTTTTTTGTTTTTTTTTCATAATTATTAAAATTTAGGATCAGACTCACCTTTTTTAGTGCTTCTTATTTATTATCCCAAATTTTCAACTCGATGTGGCGCTTCGTGTGAAAATGTTAGGAAATAAAAAAAAGTGAGAGTAAGGTAGTAATATGGACACGTGACTCACTCGACACATTGCCATAAAACTCAAAAAAAGTGTACAGGGACGTCCGTTAGCATTTTCGTTATCATTTCCCATATTTTACATACAAAATATTCATTAATTTAGGAAAAAAGTCGGGGGAATCTAACACTGATGAAATGGATACTAATTCCTAAATACGATGAAAATTAATCAAATTTAGCAAAATTAAAATTTTCCTTAATCAACTTACAAAAAAAGTGTGCAGGGACGTCCGTGTTTATGTTCGCTATTATTTCCCAAATTTTTATGACCAAATATTTATTATTCTAGAAAAAAAAACCGGGAGAACTTAAAACTTGTAAAATCGATAATTTTCTAAGTAGCATATCCCCTTAACGTTTTATACCACTATATCAATTGCATATTTATCTCGTCGTAATATTTTTTTTCTAAACATTTAGCAAATTATGATTAAATTTTATGGAAATATAGTATTAGTCATTTTTTTATATGTCCCTCGGTTACAATGTATAAATGAGATTGTGAGATTATAAGAATATAAGATCATGAATTTATGAGTTTAATAGCAAAAGATTTTGAGTTTTTGCGTTTATATGATATTGTTGTGTAAAAAAAATTGAATTTCTGAATTGATGTAATATTATTTAATATATTTATATTATTATAACAACGTCAGATACACAGAGAATTTTTTAAGTTATTGATTAGTTTTTATTGATTATTTATTATAAAAATAACTGTGGGATATCATCAATATAAATTTATATTTTATTTAAAATTTCATTAAATTGTATTTAGTACTTGTTATTAATGAAAATGAAAATGGTTTTGAACTCAGAAGAAAGATATATATTAATTTCTGAAGGAGAATCTGGTAAATTACTTGACACGCATGTTAAGAAGTTTGCTAAATTGTTAACTGAAAATTTTGGTATTAGCATGCAAAGTGCTTTATTCAGAGAATATGATTTTCATGAAAATCAGTTAAAAAATGATGATGAATTTTCAAATTAAAAAAGTGCAAACATTAACAAAATAGTTTAACTATATGTTTAAAGATCAATTTTTGAAAAAAACGACCTTTCAAACTGAAAATATTTAAATTTGCAATCAAATTAATTTTTAACTACAAAATTGAATTTTTATCCAAGAAGAATAAGTTTCAACCAAAACACAACCAATTTTCTATAAACTAGTTACGTTCTTCTCGGAAGAAATTAATTTTGAACTAAGTAAATTACTTTTTAACCAGGAAATATACTAAAATATAGTATATGTTTTTTATATATGTTA
>NC_046662.1:13811252-13815205 GCF_010883055.1 Belonocnema kinseyi | reverse complement strand
ATTATGCAAATAAAGTCGAAACAATTTCAATTTTATGAAAGATTTTTAGTAATCTTTGAATTTTAGAGTTATAAACTCCATGGGAAATTTCTGAAATGGAACCAAAAGGGACAACAGCTTAATTTTATTTCAGGGAATCCTTAAATATCTCAGGTACGCCAGTCTTCGAAGATATAATCCCAGGCGAGAAAAAGCAAGCGAGGGGTAACGCGCGGGATGCAATGGTGGGGGTAACCTTAGCAGGTCATAGTGCGAGTCGTGCATTTGCGTACTATAGTAATTTATATTTTTTCTCCTGACGTGTTTAAAATATGTAGATAAACAGCGGCGGACTGGGTACCCAGGAGCGCGGCCGGGAATTCAATACAGGAGGCGACTCCTAAAAAAAAGGTCATTTGAGAAAAGGAAAAACTGTTTCTAAGGAGTAGAACGTAAACGTTTTAGATGTGTGTAAAACATCCCTCTCAAGGCTGTCATATCAAATTTTTGAATTTTTTTAACAATCAAAAATTCAAATTTTGATCAAACAAAAAAATAATGAAAAATAAAACATTCTGTTTCGTGGCCTAAGTATGCAAGTTACAAAAAAAAGATAAATTGAAAAAAATTGTGCATAAAAAAACATACATTGGTTAATCACGCTTTAATAGGATGCGTAGTTTATGTTTTGTTCATTAAAAACAACATAAAAAGTAAAAAAAATTGAATTTTTAGAGCAAAAGCCAAAAACTAATATTTTTTTGTGCAATGCGTTGTTTTTATTTTAAACTTCGTTTTAATCTTTAAAAAAACATTGAAAATAAAAAATTATTTTTTTTTTTAAATGACAAAATAGATTATTTATAGAAGGCGAACTCTTTAAATTATAAAAACAAGGCAGTGAAAATATGTCTGTTTCAATACCCACACATATAATGAATTTTAATCATATAAATTGATTCAAACGATACATTTTTGAGGCTAGCTAAGAATAAAATCAAAGCAAAATAATTAACAAAAATATTGAATAATTCATTGTAAACAAAATTTGTACTTTATTTTGCAATAACTAAATAAGCAATCCTGGGCCGAGATACAAAAATAAATGAAATATACATTTGATATAATAGTATTGAACGCAATGTAGAAAAGTTCGCATTTTGGAAAAAATTGAGGGCGAGGCACAAAATACGTGATAAGAATGTGTTGGTTAAAGCCAAAGGAGCTTTAACAAAAGATAATTCGTAATCACCAAATTACAGTTTTGTCGATGCTTTGACCTTTAATTTTAAAAAGTTTGTGCACAAATTTGGGAAAGTAAAAAGACCGAGCATGCAGTGTTAACTTAATAAATTATTGAGCGCAAAGCGCAAGAACCAAAAGCCGCGCACCCTAGACGCGCTGCAACTTGTAAGCCATATAGACTGCAAGTTTTCAAGTATTTTTTCCCCGAAGATTTAAGCCTTAATTTAAATAAATAATTCATAATAACATTAAGAATTACGAAAAATGCTAAAATTAAAATAAAATAACAATTATTATAGTAAAGTATAGCAAAATATAGTAATATTTTGCAATTTCCAAAATAATGAAATATATACTTTGATGCGTTTTAATATAAAAATTGAGTTTAAGCTTAACAATTACTAGAATAATTACATACAGCCGATAATTAGTCGAGATTTTGTAATAAATTAAATAAATTGCCTCCTTTCATATTTGTAAGCGAAAATGGAGTCATACCTTTTACATAAATAAGTTGATCTGGAAACTCCCTCAAGGTACGTATATTAGTTCACATATGTAAAAAATCAATGTATTAGCAGACACCCATAAAATATGCATTTAGGTGTGCTATACATTTTTAATGAAAAAATATATTATGGATTGCATCGGAAACAAATAAGTTTAAAATTCCGTAATTAAGTTGATGACAAAATTATTCCTTCTATTTTTACTGTTTCAATAAACCAAAACATGCATTAGGGAATTTCATAGGAATAATATGGGTGAAAATAAATTTGAGAAAACTTTTTACTTTACTGGTATTAGTTATAGGAATATAAGCGTAAATCGTGGATATGACTGGATGTTCTTTTCATTTTTTTTTTCATTGTAATCTAACGCATATTTATTTGTTTAAACAATATAATCTTTTTGGGGCGCCTTGGCATAGCTTACAGGGCGCCAACCAAGGGGACGCAGCCGGGAAACCCCAGCTACGCCGCCATGCCAATCCGCCACTGTAGGTAAATATCTATTGTGAACAATAAACAAGCAATAATATCAAGTTAATAATATAAAATCATCAATCTAGAAAAAAAAAGACAGGTGAAATAAATGCATAAGTTTCCGAATTATAATAAAATCCGAATAAAAAAATTCCCGAATTATGAAATACCCAAACTTAAACAATTTTATTTTAATAAACATTAAATATTTATAACAAACACAATATACTAAAATTTTTATCTAAAAAATTATTTTTAATGTTTAAAATTTCTAAAATTATTGTTTGAATTTAAACTAACAATAATTAATAAAAGTATATATTTCTGGATCAAAATTTCTTTCAATTATTGTTCATTTAAATTCAAACAGTAAATTCAGAAACTTAAAACATAAAAAATAATTGATCATTGTACTTATAATCAATCAATGTTATTTATAAAAAAAATCATTGTTTAAATTCGGGAGATATATTATTTTGGTATTTTATTATGCGGGCCTTTTACAATGGGAACTATACTATTCGGAAATTTTATTTTTCTGTATTTCTCTAATTCGGTCATTTTATTTGGGATTTGTTAGTCGTCCCAAATCTTTGTGAAAATATTTCAGATCTTTTAAATCTGCGTGAAACGTTTGGAATATTTTTCAATTCAACAATTCATTTAAAATCTTTTTTTTTCTCCTCTGACAGAAAAACATATTTTTGTTTAAAATTTAAATTTTTGGTTAAAAATGAACTTGTTTTGATTGAGGCTTTAACTATTTTTTGAAAATTAAAACTTTCTTTAAATTCAAAAAAAATCTAATATGATAAACATTTTCAAAGTGTTGACTTTTAAACGAGAATTTGAATCATCCAATTCGGAATGTTTTCAATGTAAAATGATGCCTGTTTGGTACATAGCTATCACAAAAAAGGAGGAGAAGAAGCACAAAACGTAAACAGTGTTTACAAAAACTCTTTGGAGGCCAAAGACATATGACAATAAACGTATAAAATGATATTCTTCCTTATTTAAAAATCCATGAGAATATTTTCTGGCATTCTTTCCTAAATTTCGATTTGCTTACTGCCAATCTCCTTGGATTAAAAACATTCAGAAATAATTATCCTAAATCTGATTCAAAACCAAACACTTTTTAAATTTAAATTATTAAATTTGAAGTTTTTCATACTTTAATCCTTTAAATTTGATTTTGTTATTTTATTCATTTTAAATTAATAGTTTTCAATGATGACATTTTGCCACCCCGATAAGTTGAAATGTATATTTTTGAAATTTTTCCAACTTTTGAGAATGTTTATTATATTACATTTTATTTGAATTCGAAGAAAAATGGAAAAATTTCAACAAAATATTTCAATTCTAAGCCAAACGTGATTAATTTTTAACCAAACAGCTGAATATTCGACATTTTCTGTCCGGTGAGAAAAAGTTTTTATCAGTGTTGAATTTTCTAGCAAAAAAACGAATTTTCTACAAAACAATTAAATATATTCAATACAAAAAATTGCATTTTCAATAAATTATAGAATAATTAAATATGCAAAAAACCGTACCTTAAGAAAATTAGGCATCCTGAAAATTATTTGCAGATATACTTGCTCTTTGCCTCCTTTATTTACACTAACCTGTGCTGACCAGTGATCCCAGATCTGAAACGAGATGCGGTCGAATACTATGAGAGGGCTATGTCCGTGTGAATATAGTAGGAGACGCTGTAAATGACTGAGTTGCGCG
>NC_046662.1:13795934-13811152 GCF_010883055.1 Belonocnema kinseyi | reverse complement strand
CGCAACTCAGTCATTTACAGCGTCTCCTACTATATTCACACGGACATAGCCCTGTCATAGTATTGGACCGCATCTCGTTTCAGATCTGGGATCACTGGTGCTGACCGGCACTTGCACTTAAACTGGCTTTTTTCTTTGTTCTCGATTCTCGGAACCGGCAGCACTCCGCATGCGTCGCACCGGCATCTGATCGCGCCTTTTTTTTATAAATTGTACATTTGTTTTTGATCACCAGTTCAATTTTTACGATCAATGAGTGTCCAGGCTTAATTATAATTAATTGTATATGTAATTAAAGACCTGAAATAGTTTGAAAATTATGTGGAACACAGATTTACTTTGGTTTTCGTGATATTCTTGTGATTCTCATTAAGAGGTTATGTTCTCTGCACTGCTATCAATAAAATAATTCTTTTGTTTTGATTACAACCAACATTTGAAAACTAAATGAGCGGAATTAAAAAAAAATATTGTCAAGAAAATAGTTGAATTTTAACTTAAAAAATATTTTTTACCTCAGAAAGACCGAAAATTGTGATCAACTTGTTTTTTCTACCATCTTCAACCAAAAATATGAATTTTGAACAATATAGTTCGAATTTAAGTAAGTAATTGAATTCTTAGTTAAAAATGTAAAACCCTAAAGAAACAAAAAAGGTAAAAGCCAAAGAAAAAAAGAAAAATCGCACCGAATTGTTAAATATTCAAGAAAAACGATGAATTTTTTATAATTATTAATTATTCATTATTCGCGAGTTTATTATAAAAAATGTTTTGTTATTTTATTTTCTAAGAATTTAATTATTATTACAAGATATTATTAAATATTCGAGCATAATACATCGATTAAATGAGTCGATAATACTGACAAAATAATTAATCATGTCTTGAATTTGTCTTTAAAATCCATGAATTTGAATGATAATTCAAAGAAATTTTTATTTCATCTACTTATAGTAAAAATTCAGTGCATATTTAGGTAAAATAATGTGGGTATTATATTAAATTCAATTTAAGCCACTTTAATTTCCTAACTTTTTAAGTAAATATTTGGATTTTCCAAAAGTTTAATGAGTTTTTAACCAAATAGTTGATTTTTTAACCAAAAAGATTAATTTTTTTTACAAAAAAGAGGTTTGAAAAATATATATATTATTTCTCAACCAAACAGTTAAATTTAAAAAAAAGATCAATTTTCAAACAAATAGCTGAACTTGTTACTAAAAAATATCAGTTTCCAAACAAAAATGGAATAGCTAAATTTTTAGTTAGAAACAATATTTTTCTATTTAAAAAAACCGGTTTATTTTTAAAACAAATTTAATTTAACTCCCAACCAAGTTTTTATATTTTCAACAACAAAAAATGAATTAGTTACTAGAATAAATAATTTTTAATTGCAATAGCTAAATTTTCAAGCCAAAGTAAGAATTTTCAAACAAGATCAATATTGTCAAACAGGAAGATTAATTTTCTACCAGGAAAGACGATTTTTCAAAAAGAAGATATGAACTTTTAACAAAAAGCTGAATTTTTTAACTAAAAAACATTAATTTCCCACCAAAAAAATGAATTTTAAACTAAAAAAGATTAAATTTTAACCAAAAATGGAATAGAAAGTTCATTTTTATCAAAGAAGACAAGTTTTTTTAGAAAATTCATCAATTTCAAATTAAAAACATAAATAGTGTCAAAAAAGAATTGAATAGTTGAATTTTCAGTTCAAAAAATTATTTTCAAACAAAGCGATGAATTTTCAACTAAAATAATTAATTTTCAACTGGAACAGTTAAATTTAATAGTAAAAACGTTATCAATTTTTCAACTAGGACATTAGTTTCTGCGAAAAAAGTCAACATTTTTTACTAAAACATATAATTTTTCAACCAAATATTGAATAGTTATATTTTAAGTAAAAAATTAGTTTTGAACAACAACAAAAAACAAACAAATTTTCAATGGTTAAATTTGTAATGAAAAAATTAATTTTCACTTTAAAAAAAGAATTTTCAACAAAATATCTCAGTTATCAACCAACCAAATGAATTTTCAATTAAAATGGTGAATCTTTAACCGCAAGAAATTAATTTGTAACAATAAAGTTAAGTTAAATAAAATTTAAGTTAATAAGTTAAATTTTCTGTTAAAAAATTCATTTTCAACCAAAGTGGCAAAATTTTCAACTAAAATGATGAATCCTTAACCAGAACAGTTGAATTTTAAACTAAATGCATGATTAAATTTCAACCCAAAAGAATAATTTCTAACAAAAAACTCGAAATTTTAACTAAAAAGTATAATTTTTCGACCAAATATTGAATAGTTATATTTTGAGTAGAAAAATTAATTTTTAAAAATTCAACAAAATTGTTAAAGCTGCAACTGGAATAGTTAAATGTTCAATAAAAAAATTGATTTTCAGTCAAAGAAAAAACAAATTTTTAACAAAATTGCTCATTCTTCAAACAAGCAAATGAGTTTTCAATGAAAATGGTGAATCTTTAACAACAACAAATCAATTTGTAACAGAAGCGTAAATCTTAATTAAAGAAGATACAAATTTGTAACAAAAGGTCATGAAATTAAACTAAAAGGAAGGATTTTTTGACCAAATACATGCTTTTTTAACTAAACCCAATCAATTTTAATTAAAAACAAAATAGCTGAATTTCCAGTTTAAAAAATTGATCTCAAACAAAACAAAAAAAAAGTTTTAACGAAATAATTCAAAACAGTGATATAAAGCTACTTTAAAAAATATGAATTCCATTAAATACTAAAATGATTAATATTTAATTAAAATGCTTCAATTTTCAAGCAAAAAAATGACCTCAAATAAGACGATTGATTTACCAACAAGAAGATTAATTTTCTGCCCAGAAAGACTATTTGAAAAAAAAGAATTTTAAACAAAAAAAACTGAATTTTTAGCTAAAAAAGACTAATTATCAACCAAAAAGATGAATTTTAAACTAACAAAAAATCAAGTTTCAAGTAAAAATGGAATAAAAGCTTCATTTTGATCAAATAAAAAGAATTTTATAGAAAATATATCAATTTTAAATAAAAAGATAAATTGTCAAACAAGAATTGAATAGTTAAATTTTTAGTTAAAAAATTTATTTTCAACTAAAGCGACCAAATATTGAAGTTATAATTTCAGTAAAAAAAATAATTTTCAACAAAACAAAAAAAAACAAATTTTCAACAAAATAGTTAAAGTTGCAACTAAAATAGTTAAATTTTTAAAAAGAAAATGAATGTTCATTTAAAAAGAACGAATTTTCAACAAAATAGGTCATCTTTCAACAAAGAAGGTGAATATTGAATTAAAACAGTCATTTTTTAGGAACAACTTAATTTATAACAATAGAATTTTCAATAAAATTAATTAAATTTAAACTAAGCCCGATCGATTTTCAATCAAAAACAGAAAAGTTAAATTTTCAGTTAACCCTAAAAGTGCATACATGGTAAAAATCACGGTAAAGTGCATTGTGGGTGTTGAACACCCCAGCGTATTTCATCATGTGTTGTTTAACAATATTGAATATGTTGTGACAATAAAATTATCTGATATAGCTTGAAGTATCTTTTATGAGGTAAAGTTGATTTTATAGCCATTTATTTATTTTAAGCTTTTTAAAAAAATTATGGAAGAAAAACTGAAAAATGGTTTTTTTACTTAAAAATTCATAACCCACGCAATTTTAATTATTTTAACCTGAAAATTTATGATTATACTTTTGAAAGAGTGTACTTTCATAAAAAAAAGACTGCAACATGGGTGCTTTAAAAAAAGATATTTATTTGCACAGTTGAAAAGTCGATTTTATGAGAAAATAATGAATCAGATGTTTTGCTTTTAAATCGATTTATTATTATGAAAATTGAGGAACTTTGACATGTAATACTATAAAAATACAAGAAATTGAAAAAAGATACATATATAACTGTATTTTAACAATTATATTTTAACCAACACATCCACAGTCTGCTCTCGCATGACGCGCTGTCGTAAGTTATAAGCCACCAACAAAGAAAAAAGTATGAAATAATCGACAAAAAAATTATTTCACTTTCTACGATATACTTACGTTAGAAAGTAAACAAAAATCATTAAAATTTCCAAAAAAATCAGCTCCAAAATTACTTTTTCACTCACTAAGTACACAGTGGGTGTTTATGACCCCACAATACTTTTACCTTCACTTCCAGCAGCTGCTGCTAGTTGACTCACGCTTGACGCAGTATGCTCAACGACTCTACTTACAGTTAGTATCTCCAATTGAAGCTAGATGGCGACTTACTCAATTTTTTCAAATAAAGTACGATTTATAGGAGTTTGAAAATTGCTTGGGGTATCCGAGATCCACAATGCACTCCAAGGATTAAAAAAATTTATCTCAAACCAAAAAAAAAACGAATTTTCAAACAAAACATTAATATAAAGCTACTGTTACAAATGAATAGTCATTATTATTTAATTTACTATTGCAATTTGAAAAAGAAATAAAGTACGCTCTCTAAAGAAATTCTGATTAAAAAAAAATTCCCTCATATTTCCAGGTTTTTCCGGTAGAGTAGACACCCCGTTTTTTCAATGAAGGAAAAAAAGAAATATACAACAGAATTTAAATTGTATGTACAACTTTACATTACCTGTATTCTTACATTTAAATTTTAAAACAAACTGAACACACATTCTTCCATTGTCATGTAGTCACATTCTTCCTGAGTATCTAAGGATTATTTTTTTGTACATTGTATACAGCGCACGAGTCAAGCATAAAGCTGCATTTCCTATTTACAAAAATTGACCTAATCATCGCTCCTTCTTGATAATTAATCAATTAATTAATTCCGAAGCACCGAGCAATTCCAATCTCATTTTAAAAATATCTTCTTTAGCGCTTATAAAGTCTTGGAATTTTTATTACAGAATCACACGCGGAATTTCAATTTAAAATTTAAAAAAAAGGGAAAATTAAAATTAAATAAATTTAAATAAGAATAAAATCAAATTTAAAATCCTATTTAATGTCCAATAATAAAATTAATGAGAACAAATCATAGATATTATAAATAAAAAATAATATAATAATAATACAAAAAAACTTTTTTAAGTTGTAACAAAACAGTCGAATTTTCAACTAAAAAGGATACATTTTCAACCAAAAATGTTAGTTTAAAAATATAATTATAAATTATTCAATTGGAAAAGTTAAATTTTCAACTAAGAAGATCATTTTTTATAAAAAAAACACGCAATTTCAACTTAAAATTCAAAAGTTAAAAAAGGGAAAATTAAAATTAAAGAAATTTGGATGAGATTAAAATCAAATTTAATATCCTATTTAACGTCTAATAATAAAATTAATAAACAAATAACTAATAAAATAATATAAATGAATGATAATATGATAATAAAATAAAAGTTTTGTTTATTTTTTAACAGAATAGTTTAATTTTCAACTGAAAAGATACATTTTGAACCAAAAATTAAATATTTAAATTTTCAGTTAAAAAGTTAATGCATAACCAAAAAGATTAATTTTTCAATAAAATCATCAAATATTTAATTGGAACAACCAAATTTTCAACTAAAATGATTAATTTTTAATTGGAATGATTGAATTTGGAACAAAAAAGATGAATTTGCAAAAAGAAGATTAATTTCTATAAAAAAGATACGCAATTTCAACTTAAAATTTAAAAGTGAATAAAAGAGAAAATTAAAACTAAGGAAATTTAAATGAGATTAATATCAAATTTTAAATCTTATTTAATGCCCAATAATAAAATTAATGAAAAAATAAATAATAAATAATAATATAATAATATAAAAAACTTCATTTTAAACAACAAAAAATCGAATTTTGAACCAAATGGTTCAATTTTTCACCAAACAGATTAATTTTTTAACAAAAAATTTATTTATCCAAAAAAATTAATGCTCAGCTAAAATGATGAATATTTAATTGGAATACTCAATTATTCGATCAAAAATATAAATTTTCGAAGACGAAGATTAATTTTGAAAGAAGAAGATTAATTTTGTTCAAAAAAGAATTTTTTTCAACATAATGCATGAATTTTTAACAAAATAGTTCCATTTTCAACCAAAAAGAATAATTTTCAACAAAATATATGAAATCTCAACCAAAAAATTAAATTTTCAGCTAAAATAATTCAAACTGCAACTAAGTAGTTGAAATTTGAACTGAAAATATGAGTTTTTATGAAAAAATAGAATAGAATAGATCAATTTTCAATTAAAAAATTAATTTTTCACACGAAAACAACATAAATTTTAAACCAATAATTAATTTTTAACTAAAATAATAAAAACTCAACTGAAGTAGATTAATTTTAAAACAAAATGATGAATTTTTGAACACCAAAATTAATTTTGTACAAAAAAGAACATTTTTCAACCAAATGCATTAATTTTTAACAAAATAGTTCCATTTTCAACCAAAAAGAATAATTTTCAACAAAATTTAATTTTCAGTTGAAAAAGATTAATTTTCAACCAAATAATTAACCTGTGGACTGAAAGATATCAGTTTTTAGCAAAAAATGGAATAGATAAATCCTCAGTAATAAAAAATTCACACAAAAAAAAGCAAATTTGAAACCAGTGATGAATTTTCAACTAAAATAATAAAAATTCAACTGGAACAGATTAACTTGAAAACAAAATGATGAATTTTTAAACACCAAAATTAATTTTGTACAAAAAAAGAAGATTTTTAAACCAAATGCATTAAGTTTTAACAAAATAGTTCCATTTTCAACCAAAAAGAATAATTTTCAACAAAATATATGATATCTCAAACAAAAAATTGGATTTCCAGTTGAAAGAGATCAATGTTCAACTAAATAATTAAACTTTAGAATAAAAATACCAGTTTTTAGCAAAAAATGAAATAGATAAATCCTCAGTAATAAAAAATTCACACAAAAAAAAAGAAAATTTGAAACCAGTGATGAATTTTTAACTAAAATAATAAAAATTCAGCTGGAACAGATTAATTTTAACAGAAAATTATGAATTTTTGACAAAAAATTAAAACTTGTAACTAAAAAGATTAATGCCCACCTAAAATAATCAATATTTAATTAAAATACTTAAATTTTTTTTCAAAAGATGAATTTTCGAATACCAAAATTAATTTTCTAAAAAAAAACACGATTTTTCAAAAATATACATAAATTTTGAACAAAATAGTTGAATTTTAAACAAAAAAGATTTATTTTTTTAACAAAGAAGAATATTCTCTAAAAAAATGTTAACTAAAAAAGATATATTTTCAACGAAAATGATGGAATATTCAATTGGCGTAGTTACATTTTCAATTTAAAATAAAAAATTTTTTAAAATAGTTTGATTTTCAAATAAAGTGATGCAGTTTCAGATGAAATGATAAATCTTCGACTGGAATAGTTCAATTTAAAATAAAAAAAGATGAAATTACAGCTGAAATGATTAATCCTTACCTAGAATTATTGAATTTTCAAAAAAAAAAAAAAGATTTTTCAACTAAAAGGATTAATTTATATAAAGAAAAAACGCAACTTCAACTAAAATAGATCATTTTTCAACCAAAAATTGAATAGATATTTACAATTTTCGTTTAAAAATTGATATTGAGCCATAAAACTGAACTTTGAATTAAAATTATGGAATATTCATATGGAATAGTTACATTTTCAGTTAAAACAAGATCGGTAACTAGAAAATTGTCAACAAAAAATGTACTTGTTGATATTAGAACCAAAAGAATAAAATAGTTAAATTTTCAGTTAAGACAATTGATTAAAAAAAAATTCAACGAAATTCTTAAATACAGTAACATAAAGCTACTTTTACAAATAAAGAGTCATTGTTATTCAAATTTAGATTGCAATTGAAAAAAAATTACCCACGCCTGTGAAAAAATTCAATGACTTGAAAAAATATGCAATTTTTTATGAATAAAAGTTAATTCCATGCCAAAAAAGTCGATTTTCCAAAAAAGACAAAAACTCTCAACCCTAAAGTTGAAGTTTCAAAATACCTAGATTAAATTTTAACAAAAAAAAAACGAATTTTCAACAAAAGATGAAAATTTTTAAAAGAAAACATTAATTTATTAAAAATAAAAGGATTTTTCAACATAATTCAAGAATTCTGAACCAAAAAGTTAATTTTTCAACTAAAAAAGAAGAATTTTTAAATAAGAAGATAAATTTGCAACAACACAAGACGAATTTTCAATAAAATTTAAGAATTTTTTACTAAAAAGTTGAATTATCAACTAAAAAAGATGATTTTTTTATACAAAACGATTAATTTACTACCGAAAAAAAGAGTTTTTAAAAAAATAGTGCAATTTTAACAAAAAATTGCATTTTTACATTAAAAAAAAGATTTTCGACCCAAAATGGAATAGGTACATTTTTAATTACTACTGTAATTTCTCAACAAAAAAGGAATTTTCAACAAAAAAGTGGAATTTCCAACCAAAGAGATGAATTTTTTAATAAAATTTTGAATCGTTACCCAAAAAATTCATTTTCAAGAAAGTAGTAAATTCAAGAATTCTGAAACAAAATTTAAATTTTCAACTAAATTTTCAATTAAAAAAGAAGAATTTTGAAACAAAAAGATTAATTTGCAACAAAAAAGACTAATATTCAATAAAATTGAAGAAGTTTCTACTTATAAGATAAATTTCCAATTAAAAATATTTTAGATAAAAAGTTCAATTTTAATACAAAAAAAAATTAATTTACAACAAAAAGAACAAATTTTCAATCAAATTAAAGAATTCTCTAATAAAAAGTTCAATTTTCAACTAAAAGAGATAAATTTTTATACCAGAAGATTAATTTACTACAGAAAAAAATAACTAATTTTCCACGAAATTCAAAAATTCTGAAACAAAAAGTTAAATTTTCAACTAAAAAAAAAAAAGAATTTTTAATCAAAAAGTTGAATTCTTGTACAAAAAGATTAATTCACCTCCAAAAAATTATTTTAAACAAAATTCAAGAATTCTGAACCAAAAAGCTGAATTTCCAACTAAAAAAGAAGAAGTTTTTGAAGAAAAGATTAATTTACCATAAAAAAAGAGGAATTTTCAATAAAATTAAAGTATTCTGAGGCAAAAAGTTATATTTCCAACTAAAAAAGAAGAATTTTTAAACGAAAAGATTAATTTACTAACAAGAAAAAACAACGATTTTTTACCAGATTCAAGAATTCGGAATCAAAAGGTCAAATTTTCAACCAAATTAAAAAGTTAAATTTTTTAATCAAAAAAGAAGAATTTAAACAAAAATTTGAATTTTTATACAAAAAGATTAATTTACTATAAAATTGTTTTTCAACATAATTCAATAATTCTTAAACAAAAAGTTAAATTTCCAACTCAAAAAAAAAAAATTTTGACGAAAAGATTAATTTACTACAGAAAAAAAGGAATTTTCAATAAAAATTAAAGTATTCTGAAACAAAAAGTTGAAGTTTCAGCTAAAAAAGACGAATTTTTAATAAAATTTAAGACTTTTCAGCCAAAAGGTTTAATTTTTAACCTAAAAAGATTAATACAAAATATATGTTAATTTACTACCGAAAAAACGATTTTTAACGAAATTTAAGAATTCTGAACCAAAGAGTTGAATTTCCAACTAAACAAGAAGATTTTTT
This sequence comes from Belonocnema kinseyi, assembly GCF_010883055.1. Classification (NCBI taxonomy): domain Eukaryota; kingdom Metazoa; phylum Arthropoda; class Insecta; order Hymenoptera; family Cynipidae; genus Belonocnema; species Belonocnema kinseyi. The sequence continues at coordinate 13,801,455 of NC_046662.1, read as the reverse complement.
AAACGAAAAGATGAATTTACAACAACAACAAAATAGCGATTATTTATCAAATTTAAGTATTCTGAATCAAAAAGTCAAATTTTCACTTAAAAAAGAAGACTTTTTAAACACAAAGATTAATTTACAACAAAAAGAACGAATTTTCAAAAAAATTAAAGGATTCTCGACTAAAAATGTCAATTTTTAACTAAAAAAGATGAATTATCATACAAGAAGATTAATTTATTAACAAAAACTTTTTTAAAACAAAATTAAAGAATTATGAAAGACAAAATTTCAATAAAATACAGAAATTTTTAAACAAATATTATAATATTTATCGGAAGAAGATTGATATTCAAACATTCATAAACTGATTAAATTTTTAATTTTAGAATTAATTTTAAATGAAAAACAAATTTTCAAGCCAAAGTAATGGATTTTTAAATTGTAGTTTCTGTTTTTTCTCATAAAAAGCAATATTAAAAATAAAAGAATTTAATTTTTGGACGAGCGATACAAGCTAAGAAAAAAGATACACGAACAAAATTTATTCATCCAAAAAGAACTACAAAATTGTTGCTAATAATTTTTTAATGAAATGTGTAGTTTCGGGTTTAATCGTAAAAAATTAAATTTTAAATTAAAAAATTTTATTTGTGAACAAACGATAAAAGCTATGGAAAAAATGAATAGACAAATGTTGCTCTACAAACAAACAAAAGAGTGAAAATTCATCCAAATCTGTACAAATTAAAAAAAAATTCAATTAAAAAATGTGTGAAAAGACGATATAACAGACAAATAAAATGAAAAAATAGAATTTGGTCAACCAAAAATATTCTGTTGTATGGAATTCATCACGTAAAAAACTGAACTATTTGGTTAAAAATTCATGTACATATTTTGTTAAAAATTTGTCTTTTTTGGCAGAAAATTCATCTCCATGGTTAAAAATTCATCTTTTCGGGTGAAACTTTTCAACCATTTGGTTGAATATTTTCGACTTTTTGTTACAAATTGTTTTTTTTTCTATAAAAAATTGATTTCTTTTTTTGCAATTTGAAGTATTTTGTTGAAAAAATTCTTTTTCCTCTGAACTAATTTTTGTAGCTGAAAAAATAATTGAACAATTTTTAGTTGAAAATTTAAGTATTTTATTTAAAGATTAGCTCTTTTTGGTTGAATTAACCTATTTTCTGGTTAACTTTAAATCATTCTTCATTAAAATATAAACTCATGCATTTTCCGGTAAGAATTTACTTTTTTCATTGACCTTCATTAAGAAGAAAACAATTTCAAGTTCTTTAATTTTTACCCACACATTTGAATTTTCAATTTCAAAATATCTTTTTCCAACAAAATAGTTAAACTTTCAATTAAAATTTGCATTTTCCAATAGAAATAGGAATCTTCGACAAAAAAAGCTGTTCAACCGAAATTTTAGAAGAAAAAAGTTTAATATTTGAGAAAAGAGGACTAATTTTCAATCAAACAGTTGCATTTTATTTAAAAAAGATGCAAGTTGTACTAAATGGACTTTTTAATTTAAAAGAAAAGAAAACAACTATTAAAAACAATAATGGCATTTTCACGCAGAAAAGATTTCAGGTGACTTGTTAGTACCAAAATATGAATTTTAAACAAAAAGTTAATTTTTTACGAAAATGTAAATATCCATTTTTAACCACAAAGGACAGCGTTTCAATGAAATGGTTGCATTTTTAAATAAACAATAAAATGTATAACTAAAAAGATAATCTTCGAGAGGAAGCAAATGCAAACAAAAAAACAAGTTTAAATACAAGGCAATTAAATTACTGGCCAGAATCATTAATTCTTGTTCAATTGTTTAAATTGCCTATTAAATATTCAACTGTTTTTGTTTAAAATTCATATTTTTTGGATATCCATGCAACTGTTTAATTAATAATTATTATTCTTTGCTTGGATTTTCAATTAAAAATTGTGTTATTAATTTTTCAGAAACAAAAATTAACTAAGAAGGAAAAGAAATCATTTTTTTAAACAGTTATCGTTTCAACAGAAAAAAATAATTTTCTAAAATATATTTTTAACAAAAGTGAACAAAATTCAACTAAGTGGTTGAAAATGCAACCAAAAAGATGAATTTAAAAAAAAGAAGAAGATTTTCAAAGAAATAGTAGATTTTTTTACAGATGAATTCCGTACCAACAATATTCTAATCTTTTTACTGGGTTCAATCAACTGAGTTCACATTTAATAAAAAAAAACAGAAGAAGTGAAAGTTTCGTCAAAATTGGGGAAAAAGACAAATAGTTTAAAAAAGGGAAAAAACTTGGAAAAAATATTTAAATACAGAGAAAAATTCATAAAAAATAAGCATTAATGTGTCGATAAATCTGAAGTACTTCTTAAAATTATTTTCTTCTTAGTGAAAGTCAATAAAAAAATTAATTCGCACCAATAAATGTAATAGTTGATATTTTAACGAATAATGATTTTTAATTAAATAGAAAACAGGTTAATTCAACTAAAAACAAGGAACCTTCAAATAAAATAATGAATTTTCAAGTAAAAATTGTTTAAGGACTTTTTCAGCTTCAAAAATTAATTTAGAGAAAATCATTGTTTTAACAAAATACTTGAAGTTGCAACAAAAGAAATGAATTTTTGAAAAAAAATGTTCAACAAAAAAATAATTGTTAACAAAGTTTAAAACATTCAACCAAATGGTCCAAGTTTTATTGTTTTTCTTAATTAAAAAATTCCAAATTAAAAGGAATAAAAATTTAATAGTTAAGACTGAAGTTTTAATCGCACCTTTACATTTCGTTTGATCAATTCAATGATTGTCCAGTTCTTAATACCTAAAGTACAGATACATTTTAAAAATTATTTATTCATTTCTTTATTTATATTACCAGTTCATAAAATAAAACTTTTTTTTTTTTAAACCTGAACTCGAAATGCTTTTAATTTTTAATTGTTCAAGTCTTAAGGCTGCACTTTAAAACTCTTCAAGTTAAAAATATACGCTCAAAAATAGAAATCTCAAATAAAGAATTGTTAAAGTAAAAAAATTTCAAATTACGCACTGTAAACTGAATGGTACTATAACTGTTCTAGATATCAATTCAACTAATTATTTTAAAAACTGTTGAAATCCAAGTTGGACAGATTTTTCTTCTGAAAATTTGTAAAATTCCCAGACAAGAAATAAATTCACCGTCATTTCCTTGTTTTTCCGGGTTTCAGAAAATTCACGGTCATTTCCCGGTTTCCCGGCCCAGCGACCAACCTGTATACTGCTTTCCTAGTTCAATTTTGTAACAAGCTAGAAGGAGATGGTTGAAGATAGTAGAAAAGAACTCAAAAATGAATTAAAGACACTATTAAAAAATAACAGATTTTTACAATTATTTTTTAAGTAGTTTATTATTTATTGGTATTTAGTAATATATTCAGCACAAGCTCATCTCTTTCGTGAATTTATTTTGCGCAATTATTGTTAATGCATAAACTTATTTCCAAACATCCTCTTTATAATCATGTGCACACCCTTAGAAATATTTTCTCATTTTAATGGAATTGATTCTTCAAATTGCGAAATGCATGTTTAAATTCAGTAATTCAATAATGCGTGTATCAAGTTACTACATCCACTCTGGAGGTTGGTGTTGTGAGCCTGGTTGCCTTCGTTGGAGTTGACTCCCAAGTAGTTGGGAACGTGGTCGTCGGGGACGTACAGGTTGGGCACGTGGGTATTAGGCACGTGGTGGTTGGGCACGTGGTGGTGGGGCTTGTGCTTTTAGGATCCTTTGATGTATGCAGTTTGACACCCCCGCCCAATCATTCACATGGTACATGGATGCCATGCCATAACTCCCTATCCATACATGTGTGGGACTTCCATGACGAATTTCTACTCGTGCGGTCAATCCTGGTGCAATTGATCCAAGCTCTTGGACTTCAAGTCCTTTGCCCATAGAGGTCGCTGATAATGGATCATAACTAAAAACCCTTATTCCTTGAGGATTATGAGTTGGGCTACATTCTGTAACAAAATGGACAATTACTGGGCTTTCGCATATATCTTGAAAAATTGCATTATTATTAATTCTAAGGCATTCAAATGCCTACTGAATATTTTAATTAAAACATGTATGTATATATGCTTTTTTAAATCAATTTGGCATATCTATAATTATTACTTTTTGTAAGAAAATACTTCTGATCTTTTCAGAATACTAAGAATTTCAAGGCTATTTAGTTTTTTATATAGTAAAATATCGAACTCTCATATTTTCAGATCATTTAAATAATAAGTGAAGAACGCTTGAGGTTAGTTTCTTTAAGAAATATTGGTTTCACGAAGTAGTATTGGGTATTATAGCATTGCGTCACACTCGGTTGGTAACGTCAAAATCTACAAGGCTATACCACTTGGTGAACTTCAAAACATTATTTAGATAGGAGTTTGACTCTTGAAAATCCTTAAAATCTTAAAATTTTTTCAAATCCTTTAAAATCTTTTTAAGTATAACCTGTCAATTACTCGCTTGTCTTTCCTTAAAATCACTAAAACTGTCTTAAAAACTCATAAAATCTATTGTAAATCCTTAAAACTTTTTGAATTTTTTAAAATTATTTCTGAATCCGTCAAAAAAACTTTGAAATATCGTTTAACAGCAAAAAATTCATTTTACACGAAACTGATGCATTTTCAAACAACAGGAATGAAATTCCAAACTAGACATTTTTTTACCGAAAAAGGAAAATCTTAAACTCAAAAATATGAATCTATAAAAATAAAAAGTTACAGTTTCTGTTTAAAAATTAGTTTTAAAACAAAACAAATATTTTCAGGATCAAATTATAAAGTTTTATACAAGAAATCATTTTCTACAAAATAATTGAATTTTCAAAAAATAGTATAATGGTTTAATTTCAACCCAAACAATAGCATTTTTATCCAAAAAGATGACATTTCAGTTCTTATTTTAAGACGCAAAGAATTTTTATTCTAAAAAGATGTAATTTCTGCTAGTTGTAAAGTCAAAAAGACCAAATTAAAAAAAAAAGTTTTGAATTTTCAACCGAAAAGTTACATTTTTATTCAAGAAAGATGAAATTTCTTCTAAAATAGATGAATAAAACAAGAATAAAAACCCTTGAAAAATAGTCTACTTTTCATCTAACGAAGATAATAATTTACATCCTAATACCCAGATAAGAATTGTGAACAATTTGCAACAAAAATGGAGCTATTATTAGGAAAATTATTAAATTTTCAAGAAAATACACCAAACTCTCGCTTTCAGTCACTCCGTTCACAGCCTTCCTAGAACTGCTGGCTCGCGCAGTTTCTCAGAGGAGCAAGGCGAAAGCGGTTGCGATATTATACTCGTATACATATATATTCCAATTGGAAACGAGTCAGGTGGCCTTCACTGTTTACAGTCTGTCAAGTTAAAGCGTGGGTGGCTTTACTCGCAGTCGGTAAGGTGTATCGACATGATTTTGGTGTCAAAATTTTAAGAAGAGCTCCCTCTTTCAT
>NC_046662.1:13758232-13795834 GCF_010883055.1 Belonocnema kinseyi | reverse complement strand
AGAGGGAGCTCTTCTTAATATTTTGACACCAAAATCATGTCGATACACCTTACCGACTGCGAGTAAAGCCACCCACGCTTTAACTTGACAGACTGTACGTTTCGATCCCCCCAAAATCATTCCAAGGTTATTTAAAGGCAACCCCCGACACTTGACTGAAAGAAAGATGTTGGTGCAATAAAATTTGTAACTAAGAGTATAATATTCGCTTTGAATTAGAAATGACACAATTTTTTATCTTTTCTAATATAATTGTCCAATTTTCAAAATTTAATCTAAATGTGTACAATTTGGAACGCTTTAAATTACTAATAGTATCGCCCGATCACATCTTTACAATTTTTCTTGAAGATGTCGGATTTAATTGACCCAATTAATAAATTTGTTTGAAGAATTTTTTCATTGGCATTACGGTCTTATGAAAATACTTAATTATAAAACATGCATTTCTTAAAGGGTTAGATTGGCATTTTATGAAATTACATGTTTTATAATTAAGTATTTTCATAACACCCTAATGCCAGTAAAAAATTTCTTCAAGCAAAACTAATATCATTTGGAAGACTTGTATTTCAACCCTTTTCCGCGAGAGGCGCTACGAATGATACCAACTAACGAAATCCGAATCTATGCATCAAAATTTTCGAAGGCAGCAAGGGCGTGGTATCTGCCTATTCTACTTCGTGGTTGATTCATAGGAAATAACTATCCCTTAATCTTGAACTGATCAACTTTTTGGATATAGCAAGTATACAAATATTAGCAAAATTAAACAAATATGTCACAATAATGTTTTAAAGGATAAATATGTGAAGTTTGTATTTTTTAAAAGATATTTGGTTGGTTTTCTGGTTGTATTGGTGGGCGGGGGAGCCCGTGAGCCCCCTCTGGCGCTCAAACTTAGAAGTCTATTGTGCCGCATCCGTATAAATTGCTCGAAAATGACCAGCGGCCAGCGTACAATAGTCCCCTCGACATGGAGCTTATTCGCACGGAAATCGCTGATTCTTTTTAAAGCGTCTTAAAGTCGCTCAGTGATTCCCAAGGAATAGTCCCGTCGCCATGGAGCCCTTTCCCTCGGAGGACACTGACCTCTTCTGAGAGGACCTACAGTTTAAGGTGGGTTCCGAACCACCAGAGCCTCGGTTTAAAGTACACAGAAAAATTTTCATTGGTACCGACACAAGGATCAAACCCCATTCCACCTACTTGGAAGCCTGGCACGCTTTCGTCGGAGGCACTGGGATTCTTTGTAAGACATTTAATTACCTCTAAAATTTTGAAAATTATTTACGAAATATTGTAACAACTTGAACAATTTTAAGTTTTAATGAGGAGCCTCTAATTTACTTACCCAAAAAAACCAAGTAGAAAAACTACGGTTGCAAAAAGAAACTGATAAGTCGGTGATTAAATAACTGCTATGTTCATCGACGATTACTGAGCTTTCCCGGGAACATTGCCGCGGTTATTAAGATGTACAAATTCTTGATAATAGATACAGCTGATTACACAAAGCATTTTAGAAGGAAAGCAGCGAATAAAAATTATGCCCTCTTGAAAGAAATTATGTTTGACAACAAATAATCTCTTTAAAAATTTTACAATTTCAATAGAGCCTCTACATTGGTTTCTACTATGGGCTCACCAAAATTCCAAAACCGATTACTGGGCTCTAATCCTTAATGTTTGAAAACAACCCATGGTTACCACGAATTTAAGACATTGTCCAAAAATAACAAAAAAGTTTTTAACTATGAAACGTAAAAGAAACAAAATTTGTAATTTGACATTTTCAAAATTTTGCAGACTTTGAACTTTTAAAATGTATAAAAAAAATGTTTTAAACAATTACTTTTTCCCAAAAAAAGTAAAAGTAATCGATTTTCTTATTGAATAGTAATATTTGGTAATTGCTTGAAGTATTACATTTTGTTTTAAAAATCATTGGAATATCCTCCATCATGTTTTGTGCAATTTGTAATTCTTAAATAAATATAACATATTAAAACATCTATTTTTTTTCGAAAAAAATGTAACAAAATCGTATTTTCTTAATGAAGTGTAATAGTTAGTCATTTTTTGAAGTAGCACAATTTTTAAAAACATTATTTTATTATTTGAAAAAATATTGATTCTTTCCTAACAAAATATATAAAAATTGAGCTAGATATTGTACCTTTTTTCTCAAATTGATATCCGATGCTGAATTTGATTTAATAATCATATAATTTTTGATAAATTTCTTCCCATGTTTAACTTATTTCTATTTGTTTAAACCATTTCAATTTGCTTTAGCAGTTTTGTTTCAAAAACTTTTAAAAAGTAATATAAAAATTAAACATATACTACTAGAAACTTAATGTCATTGTTTATACTATTAATGTTTTATCAAATTTCCTTCAAAATTGAGTACGGATGGTTTACGAATAAGAATTCTTTAAACACTGACATGAGTTTTTAAACATAATTTACTACTAGGAATCATTCAAAATCATTTATCCTACAAAATATACCAAAATACACACACACACACACATATATATGTTTTAGTTTTATCTTATCCTAAACAAATTAATTCAGTTTATTTAAATGTGACAAATAAAGCAAATTTAACTTTTGTTCGCTAATGTATGAATAACAATTTTTTGTGTTATTTATTACACGAATAATTTTTTTATTCCTTACGCGGAATATTTGTACAACTTTAAACTATAAATGTTAAAAAATGTCAAATTACGAATTTTGTTTCCTTTACGTTTCACAGTTAAAACTTTTTTGGTGCTACTACATTTATTTTGGTAATTTACCAATGAATAATGAATACACGTACGAATACAGTCATTTCATATGCGAAAATTGTGTCAAGAAACCACCAAAAAATTATAGTATACTTATTTACAAGATCGTAAAAACTTGTTTTAGATGTGTCGATTCCAAAAATACTGACCCCTGGTGAGTAACTTGGGAAGACAGTCGAAGCCCCCGCTTGCCGCTCTTGCACCCAGTCGCTCGTATACGCCCGTGTACTGTACACAACGCGCCACTTTCAGGGGGTTCGTTCAGGTTTCTCACCAAGTGCACTCTTCGAGTGAACCTGGGAAAGGGACGTGGTTTACGAAAGTGAACTGCGAAGTGTGGTGTTCTTTGAACAATTGCATGTGAAAGGATTTGGTGCGAATCATGTCGCGAATACAAAGATTGCCAGGTTATGTTTATATTTAACAAGATACAATGCAGAGTCAGCGGAAGAAAATAATTGTTGCTGCAGTTGCATCAAACCAGTTACTGTTGCAAACGATGATGTTTGCAACTATGCTCGAAAGGGATGATACGGATAGTGATAATCAGGTGGAAAGTGCTAGTATTTTAATGGAATTTTCCATGAAAGTCCGATGCCCGAGAGAAACGCCTATTAGAATAATTGGATTTTCTGAAAGAATTGTTTCACAATTTAACGCAAAACAATTTAAGGAACATTTTAGAATAAACTCAAATGCAGTTGATATCTTGGAAAACTTGGTAGGAGAGCAATTATCACGTAATTTCAAAATTCTGGCTCGAAAACAACTGCTGTCAATAACATAGTTATTGGCAACGCCTGACTGGTTTTATTTTTTTGCAAATTAAGAGAACGCACCATAACCTAAAAATAGTAATGTTCTTTACATCAACTTAGGGTAAGATGGGGCGAGATGAGCATAGGGGATAAGATGAGTCACTTAATTTTCTCGTAGGTTATCATTTATTTTGTAAATGTTTTTTGTATTAATATCAGGAAAAACATTATCAAACTTCTTTTTTGAAAATTTTTCGCTTAAGGTTGAATAAATGTGGAGAAAACGAAAGTAAAAATTCTGAGACCTGTATTCTGATATTTTGCATTTGTTAAGAAGATTCAAGAATCACGAAAAATCACATATTAGATGTTTTCCAGTGGTTATTTAGATATTTTATTTATTAGGGCTTAAGTTTTCAACAGATTTACATATAATTGTAAAACCGAAATAGGTGAAATTTTTATTTGACTAAAAATGTCATATGGGACGGAATGAGCCACTGTTTTGGGGCGGAATGAGCCACCTCTCCCTGGGCATTAACCTAACCTCTTAGTGTAGCAGTCAGTAGGTTATTATGCAATGTTTTATATTATCAGACTGCAGAGTGCTAATTATGGTTTAAACGTATAAAAAAACTAATCTTGTCCTCAAAAATTCTCAAAAAAAGTATGACAGCAGCACTGTTATAGGTATGATTCAATAATATGAGATGCTGGCAACTAGAAGCGAGAGCATTGTTTTTCTGGTGCATTTCTTAAATAAATTTTGTTTAAAACTCGTAAAAAGCTATAAAAATAAAAAAAAACATTGCTGTGGTTTAAAAATACGGCAGACGTTAAAAATACTGTTTAATACCCCAATATATATGAAATTCAGTGTCATGCTGTAATTGTAGTAGACCACTCTAGTATTTGGGAATTTACATATTGTAGAATTTATCTTTTACTGAGATAATGTACATGGTCAAGTAGAAAAATTGCTATATTTATTTCTGTAATATCATTATTAAAAGATATGTGGATATAATTCGTTTTTCTATTTACTCTTTGTAGTGTGAGTTGCGGAAGAGGTTAGGATTAACGATTACATCATTTTGAAGTTAAATACTTTAAATTTTCCGTTCAATTTTGGAAAGCTATGTGTAAGATATGTTTTCATTTCGAAAGACTCAAGCTTAACAAGACTTAATTACAAATAATATATAAAAAGTCATTTAATTAAGTCACCAATGCCTGGCTCATCCCGCCCCAGGCATGATGCGATATGAGCCAAGCGCATCTGCTCTTTATTTTCGTTTCTAATACCGCAGATATATTTTTAGTTACTTTTATCTTGGCACCACTTTAATGAAAAATGTTTTTAGAGCATATATAATGCTTTACTTTCAAGCAATGAATTAGCAGCTTTTAAATACTGACGTGGAAAGGACAGCTATGCTCATCTCGCCCCACCCTATCCTACATTCCGTGTCATACACTAAGATGTTTCCTGTTTCTTTGTTTACAATCGCATTTTGGTGCTCTCTCCAAATGACTAAATGTTTTCCGGGTCCGCATATCATATTTTTTTTTATACTGTTCATTTTTCTATTTATAACGAAGTTTTCACGAGTTATATTCTATATGTGCGCTAACTTTCCAACCTCCCGCTAATTCTTCCCGCCAGTTTCAGTGTTCACTCACTTCCAACTACCATTTTTCGCCGGGTAAAATAGTTACCCACCGAGTGACCCCCACCCTTCAATCTCGTGATTTTTGAACGGATCCGCCGTCTCACACAGCGCCGCTGAAAGAGTCCGAGTGCACCCGGGTGCACTTCAAGAAAAACCTGAACGAACACAAGCGAGAAAAAATAATCTCCACTTTAAATTACAAAAAACGAAAACAACAACATTTTTGGAAAGAAGCGAACTGAACGGTTCGGTATAATTGCCTTGAGATTATTAGGTTAAAATATTGCGGCCAACAATTCATGCGTTTAGACGCTTTCCGCTCATGCCCCTCGCGAATACTGTACTACCGTTTTACTTTATAGCTCGCGCGACTTTCAAGCGAGAAATAACACTCCATTTTCCATTACAAAATACAACAACAAAAAGGATCTTTTCGGGAAAAAGCGAGCTGAACCGATCGATATCATTGCCCTTAGATTATGTACTTAAAATATGGCGTTCAAAAACTCAACCGTTTAGATTAAGTTTGCCCCTTGCGAATTTGACAGCCGTTTGAAGCGCCTTAAGGGCTCGCCTGATTGACAATTGCAGACCTCGCGCACCTCGCGCAACTCTTGTTACACCAACCTGAGGCGCGGCGTCAATTACCGAAAGGGTTATAGAAGGTAGGGCGATTGAATAGTTTCACTGTATTTACAAAACTTTTAAAATCCAAATTGTGCAGATTTTTCTTCGGAATTTTCGTACAATTCGCGGCAAACAGAAGACCAGTAGTTTAATTCTCAACGGAGCTTCTCATCCGCTATCTTCCATAGCTTTCGAGTTATGATACATAGAAAAATCCCCGTTTTTTTGGATTTTCAGCGAAAAATTACTAAGTTTAAAAAAACACTGCGTATCTCAGCACCTAATTACCCTGCGGGAAATTGTTCAGCAGGTGAGTGAAAGTTGACTCAATTCTCTGTAATTACAAAAAAAGAACTATGTCCTACATATAATAGGTAATCAGTTATGACTCCCCAAATTTTTCCATTTTTGCCTGTTCTTAAGGGGAAAAAGTGGAGTTCAGTTTTTTGAAAATAAATAATGTTCGATTTTTTTGGTTTAATGATGCTAGAGGATAAAATAGAGTCTAAAAAATCTGCGTAGATCTAAAAAAAAGGTATTTTAGATGTATTATTCTGGGAATTGCAAGGTTGCAAAAATTGATTTTTTTTTTTGCATTTTGGACTAAAAACAGGGAATTTGTTTGTTTTTTTTGAAAATATCTCATTTCCTATGCATCTCACGACAAAATTATTAAAAAATTTGTTTTCTGATGAAAAGTATATATTATATTTTTAATCAATTATAATTACTATTTTATAGAAAAGTACTCAGAAAGTACTCAAAGGTGGTTATGACCAGATAACGCTATAAACAATTATTAAAAAACTATTTGCTTAATAAAAGAAATACATATCACATTTTTAATCAATTATAATTACTTTCTTTATCACAAAAGTACTCAAAAAGTAATCAAAACTGGTTATAAAAAGACTTTATTATAAAAAATTATCAATTATACACATTTGTTTATTGATAAAAAAATAATAAATTTGTAACTAATTACAATCACTTTTTTGCCACAAAAGTACTAAAAAGAAGACCAAAACGTAATCATAAGTTTGTGATAGCAAGGTTTTTAAATAAACAATTGATTATTTATTAATGGTAAAAGACGTATTATACATGCTAAATGAATTATATAGACTTATTTCAGTCGAAGTTTTCAGAATACGACCGTATTCCTACTTCACGGTATGCTCAGGTGCATCCAAATTGACTCCACTTTCATTTAATTTTTAGTAAATTCGTCGTGGGATGCACAGGAAACGAGATATTTTCAACAAAAAAAAACAAATTCTCTGTTTTTAGTTAAAAATGCAAAAAAAAAATCAATTTTTAAAACCTTGCAATTCCCAAAATAATAGGTAAAAATTTCTTTTTTAGATCGATGCAGATTTTTCTAAATTTTATTTTATCCTCTGGCATCATTAATCCAAACTAAAACGGACATGATTTATTTTGAAGAAACTGAACTCCACTCCTTTGCCCGTAAAAACAGGCAAAAATGGCCAACTTTGAGGGGTTATAACTTCTGACCTATCATAGGTAGGACATTCTTCTTTTTTTAGAATTACAGAGAATTAAGTCAACTTTCACTAACCTTTGAAACACTTTCCTGCCGGGTAATTATGTGCTAAGGTACATAGTGTTTTTTTGAAACTTAGTGGTTTTTCGCTGAAAATCCAAAAAATAATGGGGATTTTTCGATGTAGCACAACTCGAAACCTATGGAGGATAGCGGAATATTTTTTCAACAAAATTTTCTCATGATTGTTTCCTCTTTCTTTTTTCTATTGGACATTTTGTTCAAAATTGCAATGGGAATTATCCGTCCACGCGATTGTAACTTTTGAAACTGTTTAAAAAAAAGGAAAAAAAACCAGTTTGGCAATTGATCTGTTCTAACATTTTTGATAAGTCAAAAGGGACACCTTAACGGAACTTTCTCATTAAAAACTTGGAAGTAGGATTTTTTCGGGAATTTCACTTATTATTTCAACGCAATGCCTGGGTTATTGTAAACTTGAAAGCTCTTGAATTTTGAAGACGCAGAAATGAAAATTCCTAAACTTGACAAATTTAGAAATTAAAAGGCAAGTTCCGAATTGTAAGCTTTCTAAATTGCAGAAAGGGTCTCACCGGGTTTAAATGCAAAAACGTCCCAAAAGTCAAATGAGAGAGTTTGTATGAACTATTAGAAGGCAGTTGCCCTAATAGTGTTTTATGTTAATCTTCAGCCCTATAGCCGCCACATTGGATCAGTAATCGTTGAATATACGAATTTTGTTTTTCACCATATTTAGTTAAACTAAAGATCCTAACAATCTGAAAAAAATGAACAGTACTTTTTGACATGAAAGGCAATCTCCGTTTTTTTTTTAATTTTTGCGTGTCAAATTCGCAATAAAGACGCAAATATCCTGATTAGTTTAGATTTTTAAACAATTTCGACGATACTAAAAAATAACGTTTATTGTCGTATTCCTTGGTTTCTACGGTATTCGTCGTTAAGTTCTTTTTTCCGGGTTTTTTTTGTAAAGTGATTATTTCATTGCTTGTAATTTCTAAATATTTTAAACAATGATACTGATAATTATTCTGCATGATTCAATAATGTAATTAATATTTGTCATCATCAAGAAAAAATTTAAATTATATGTTTTGCAATGTTTGACTTATCTTATCAAAAGATAAATTCCCGATAAGTACTTCTTTTCACCACAGCAATGAACTCGTGATAATGATCATCAGGTTGCGCAATGCCTCGCAATTCGACGGAAAGCCTGCTTAACTCGGGAGTTTATTGTAATTCTGACTACATTCAACTCTCGGGTTGATTCCAATCTCACGGGGTTACCTTGAAACGAAATCGGAGGAATCAAAACGTAAAAAATCTGGGTCCGCTGAACCGTTTCCAATTGGAATATATAATGTTGCGCAATATAATCGTTTGAGTACTCGCGCACTGAGGCGCTTCCAAGGCCAACAGTTAAAGGAATGACTAAACCGAGGGTAAATAAAACCCGATTCTTCTGTAATCAACAACTGAATTTTTTAACGTTTATATTTTTAATTATTCGATAGTCAAAAACTTAGTATTTATAAGTATAAATTGTATCGATTCATATGCAAGATATTGTTACTGTTGAATCTATAAAATATAAAAATTATTTATTTAAAGTGAAATTTTCTAACTTTTCTTAGTAATTGCAAAAGAAAGTTTTATTCTTTTAATACATTTTAAAATTCGGAATCTTAAAGATTTCTGGTCAATTTTTTCTCCATTTTGAATGATTTTTAATGTTTTTTAGAAAAATTTCGAATTATTTAAAAAGATATATAAGTTATTTGCGATTCATGAATAAAATGTAGATTTATCAAGGGCCTAAAACAAATTTTTGAAGTTTTTGAAGGAATTTGCATTGTTTCGAGACAATACAAGACTTTGAGAATAATAAAATTCTATTCAGCTGGTATGATTCTCTAAGGTCTGTCGTTTTATTTAAAAAATTATTTTTTGCTAGAAAATTCATTTATTGGTTTGAAAATACAATTTAAAATTATAAATATGATATAATATTACTTATATTTACCCATAGAATTGAAGGAAACTGCAAAAGCGAGCAATAGAGTACCAGAGGCGATCAGCATTTTTTGATATAATTGAAGGCAATATGTGACAGTAGATGAGAGTAAATTATACTGATTTGGAGCGAAATAAAATTTTCTAGAAGATTTTTTTATACGTGTACTAATAAGCTCTCTATGTTCCACGTGGCTAATTTTATTTTGCGGATTCCCCCTTTTTATCTCCTGCCCCTCTTCCCTACAAAAAATTCGTACGCGTGGTGTTTTGATGGCCTATCTTCACTATCTTATTTTAAGAATTATATCAACATACACTCAAACTTGATAGAAAGATTGAAGTATAACAGATCTTTATTGGCCCAAATTTGTCTCTTCTAAGATATCAATTACGCTATATATTTGTATGAAGAATTCATGTGATAACCCTTTTCGATTTTTGTAATATCCAATTATAATAATTAACCAGAGACGTGTGTTTTTTCTATGAGATTATTTCTTTCGTTGTATTGCCAATTTTTGTAATAATAAAGACAAATACTGGACTTATCTTCTAAAACAGTTGAATTTTCAATGAAACAAACTTATTATTTTCTTGTAAGCCTAGTCCATTTAAGTCTTGTAGCGCTGCGATCAAAACATATTATAATATGTCTTTTATATACTATGGTGGGCTCAGAAGCACTCCATAAAATCAATCACAACGAGTGATAAGCCTTAGCTGCATCTGACTTAACTAGAAGTACTCGAATTTTCCCAGACGTTTGTCAGCGGAGAGAAAAATACAAAAAGAAACACTTCTTTAGTTTAACCAGTTTCCAAACAGTCGAGTTTGAAGCCAGGCATTCGAGATAAACCAGAATCATCCTCGACGAAAACCTAGTGGTTGAAATTCCAATAAAGTACTTAACATATGACCAAGCAGTCGAATTTTTAACTGAGACAGAATAACTTTCAAATAAAGAGTTGAATTTTGTAAAAAAAAAATTAATTTTCTACCAGACAATAAAAAGGTATAAACAATTGCTAAATAATTTTTCTGAGACAGTTTTGGCAAGAAATCGCGTATCCCACGTGTACTTACAAGTAATTACTACTTGTGTGATTTCGTCATTTTCCTGCGTATCTTCGGTAGTGTTACCAGAAGAAAGGAAAATTGAATTTATTAAAAAATATTTAGAAAATCTGGTACTATAAAAAGATTAATAACAGGAACGAAAATATCCATCTTTTAACACACAAAGAACACCTTCTTACTATTCTGCATTTAATAACCCTCAAAGGACTATCCTTCTTTCCATCGGTAGCGACCTTTTTACACTATCAAACAGGAAAACCATAAAAAATCCCCAAAAAATATCCTCAATCAATCGTTACACATGTTTGACTTCACATTTTTAAAGGTATTGCAAAAGACAGCTTCGATTCCAACATATACAATTTGGTCTAATTTAGAAACCCGGATGTCTACAGTAGTGTAAATTTCCACTTTCCAACGCACAAAAAAGCCAACCCCAGCAATTTAGCGCAACAAGAATCTCCCTGGTGAAAGTTTCGGAATAAAATTGAGTTTGTTTGAATCTGAAGACATCCGATTCATCCCGATTTATAAACGAATGTGAAATCCGTTTCCGAGTGATTTCGACCTTCGGGTTGAAAGCGAAATCCAGTCTTAATAATTCCGCCTGCTTACGATTAATTCTTTTTCAGTCTGAAGCGGTGTCTCTGGTTCATTCCGAATGAGTCCGCGCAAATCAGAAACAAAATTTCATTCTGTCGGAAACCGTCGCATGACGCGATCTTATTCCGAATGATGCCGTGCCACTCCTCCTTCAGTTTGAATGATTCTGCACTTATCAGATTGAAAATTCCATTTCGCCTGACTCCGTGACAGAGCGTGAAATCATTCGGAATAATTCCTTGTAATTCACCTTTTATTCCAAATGATTCCGCATCGATCGCAATGAAATTACCATACCATCGAAATCTTCCAAATAAAGCGAGAATACTCCTACTTATTCCGCATCATTGCGAACTCAGTCTGAACATTTACATTCAGGTTACTCCTAAGCCACAAGACCTGGCTGAAACGATCTTGACCATCACAAACGCGGCTATAACTGTTCATTCTTTGATTATAATAGTGATTATTTTTTGTAAAGTTGCCCTGCTATCGTGGCGATAATTAATTATTACTTCTTTTATAATGGTCTTGGTCATAAGCCGAACTATTGCGTGGTGTGTATTATTCCTTATAATTAAGTCTTCCTGCTTAATCAAAGATTCAATAACCTCTATAAATACGTCGCAAGTTTTCATATTTCGAATAACAAATTCGGCCCTAACGTCCTCTGTGAAATTTCTTGATTCACAGATAATTAGTTTACATTCAGAGGCTGGTGGAATAAAGTATCTGGCATTAATTATTATTTTAATTGCGTATTCTGATCTAGTAAGTTTCGTAGGTATATAGTAACCATTATGCAGATCTTTTCCAATGTTATCACTTATATTTCCCCGTACCATATTCCACCACTCTCTTGCTACTTTCTTTCTGCAAAGTTAAGTTTATTTTTCTAAGGACCTGCAGGATACTAATGAGTATTTCGAATGATTACTGAGCTTGTTAATGTGTCCTTACAATGAAACTGCTCGTAGCGGTGTTGAGCGAAGAGCGCACTTCCTCAATCAGTCCTCGTATCAAGTGGGTTTTTCCATTCATCAGAGGCGTTTATTCCCTCTCTTTCAATAATAAATGAGCACAAAATTATCGGGTTTCCTTTAATTCGATCCCGTTTCACGTAATAGCTACATTCTTAAGATATGTATGTCTATTTAATATGTGTTGCAGTAGCAGTACTTGATGCCTTGTTTCCTAAGCTATTTGCTAGTGGACGAAGATTTAAAGAAAAAACTGTTAACACACCCTCTTCAGGGTTTACTCCACCTTTTCCTGGAAAAGCTGCGCTCTGTCGGTCATTCTCTCACTGAGCAGAGTATAGACTGTCGAATAAGTCGGACAAGAAAACAAGTAAGTTATACGACCAATATGAAGGTTCATATATCAATAAGAAAAAAACATGAAATTTTAAAACACCATCCCCATCGCTAAATCCGCAGCGCGTTTAAGAAATTGGAACCGCTGGAGGAGGAAGATGCCGAGGGGAGACCGAGTGCAAGGAAAACAGAGGTAACACCTCAGATTAAGTTACAGAAAGTAAAAGAACTAAAATTTAAGGCACAACTAGAGCACGTAAAAAACGGTAACAAAAAAGGTCAATTCCCTGAGAAAAATTACTTGCGATGGTAGCAGCGGAGGGGGAGAGGAAGAGAAAGGAAGAGAAAGAAAAAATAACAGAGGAATGGAGACAATACAGGAAAAGGGAGCAAGCGAAGTGGAGGAATGGATTAAAAAAGGAAGGATAAGAAATAGAATTTGAGAATAAAACTACACATTGTATTACAACAATTACTATATTACATCCCATTAAATTTGATGACAATAAAAGAATCTTAAAATAAAACTGCCCTGACTCCAGATAATATTTTTGTTCTCCACCCCTATTTGTTTTTTTTCATACAGAACTAGACCATCATGCATGAAAACTGGAGCAGCGACATCGAGATGGAGCAACGACATCACGATTATTAAACTAAAAATCGGAGAAAATTCGGAGGGATTCCGTTGTCAATTTTGTAAAGAATTAGTACCAAAACCCATTTATCTAGTAAACTACGCATTTTGCAACAGTTATCTACCCTAACACGCGGGTTCGGTGCGGCCCTGTAACTAAGAGTAGCAGGATCGCGAACGATGGCGGGCGGATTTCCCCAAATGGAACAGAGTCGCAATGAATCAAAGAAACAAAGAGTCTCCGAGCGATAGCGCGCTTACGAGTCAGTCTCGCTCTGCCCGCTCACCAGAAACTATCCTTTCGCGACTTTTGTCAGCGCGAGTGCCAATTCACAAAATAAGGATTTCTTCGACGCCAGCCCAGCCGTCCACCAACTAGCCGTGGATCGCCAAACCGCCCACGCCGCGGGCCTACCGTATCCATTGTACCCGGCCGCAGCTTTTCTCCTCCCTAGCCGCGCCACGGACTCAGGGGCCGACATGTAAGTATCATTAAAGCTACCATTGCCTTCTTTTTATACTTCACTAGTTTCATTGTGTCTACACCCGATTCTCGGCTTTCCACTGCCCCCATCCACCATCTTCGATATTAGCTCCCTAATAGGATATATAGGTCACATGGACTGCTATACAAGATAAGTGCCGTTACGTGCGCAACCACTCGAAAAGTGGGTATCGGAAAGACCGCTGGTACCGGGACCTTCGTAGTCACCAAACAACGAGGAGATCGACAGTTGGCGCCAAGCTTCGAGTAAGAATCCTCTTTTGGCCAGTGACTCATTTTTCGGTTCGTAAATGACGCGAATTTACATAAATTAGCTTAAATAGGTAAAACGCGATCCGAAGGAAAAGGAAAGGCTGGAAACACAAATAAATGGGTAGCCCGTTCATGAAGTTCAACCCTCTCAAGGGAATTTTGTAAATTATATCAAACAAAAACTTACATTTCCTCACTGACATTCATGGTCAACACAGCTCCTTGGTTGACACAAATTTGAATTGGAGGGTAGTCCCGATCGTGCTTAAGCGACCCATCAACAGGTGGGACCCTAAGCACGCTAATTCCTTTTTTTTGTGTTAATTGAATCGAAAGTGCTGATTAAGAATGCTATGATCACTTCGATCATTGATATGTAACACAAATTTCTGACTCGAGAAATGCTCGAATAAATTAATTGAATAAGCGAACCGTTTCCAATCGGGAACCTATTCAATAAGATTTAGTTGAACTTTTTTCAGGAATTTTTGTATGCAGGTGAATGATTAAACATTTTTAAAATTCGCATTCATTGTATCTTAGAAATTAAAAACAAAATTTTCAAGATAGATCGCTGAATCGAACATTCAAAACGAGAGGAGTAGAAGGTAGAAAATTTTACAAATAATCAAGTAAACGGGCTCTGTAATTACAATCCTTATAAGATTAATAAATTTAAAGTGGTGAGGAGAATGATCAAAAATTCTGAACGGCAAATGATGCACTAAAGTTTGCTCAGAATGGCGTTTCATCCATAAAATCTTTAGAACCTAAAAAAAAAGTTTCAGCCTTCTCTCAAGGAAGAAAAAAAACTCAGAATAGATTGTTTAGCGTTATGTATGAGGAAATAGCTATAAACCACACGAAAATTATTATAAATTCACAACTCAATTTGGTTCTCGCTTCTGGTGATCCATTTCCAGTCATTTTGGATTTTAGTAAGATTTTACTAATTAAATTTACGATGTAATTTTTCAGAAAAAGTAGCCAAATGAATATTTTGATCGTTAATGCAATGGAACAAAACATCCATACCACATACATTAGAAGAAAAGAAAGAAAGAAAGCTAATCAGTAACCAACACCATCTAAGCCCGGACGACACAACTAGCCTCAGTGAGGGTTACCTAAAGTCAAGTTTGGACGAACAAGGTTTTAAATCTTCAGTGTGACAGGTGTAAGGGATTATTTTACCTTTGCTATCATCAAGATAAAAAACTGTACGCAAGAGTACTTTTGCGATGGTATAAACCTCTTATCCATATTTAGGGACCAGTGACGCGGTTATTCCCTTTTGCTTAGAAGACAAAGCTCTATCTCTTAATAGGATCTTGTCGCCTAACTGATAAGTACGCGGCTTGGTTCTTAAATTGTTATGTCGCGTCTGTTAATAATGGCTTAGGGCCGAAGTTAAGAAAAGCCGGTGACGTTTTTAGAGAAGTATGATACGCGGTGTTATACACGAAACGGAAATAATTTAAGTGTATATCCCAGTTACGATAAGTATCCTTAATATATGAGCGTAACATGGTCTTCAAAACGCGCTTAACTCTTGCGACCGGATTAGATTGCGGGTGATAACTAGGAGTCTTACTTCTTAAGATGTCAAATTTAAAATAAGCGCGCACTCGATGACGCATGCGCAGCAGAATACGGAGGGGCACTGAATGGAGAGGCTATGAGGATCTAACGAGGTTCTCACTACACCCTCCTTTAATCCTCTAAGTATGCAGAAATGACTATATCTGCAGCTTTGGAGGAGCTAAAGAGGGGTTAAATTATAATAGAATAAAACTTCTTTAGATCATCTTAAAACCTCCATGCTCAGAGTGTTTGGAGGTGTGAAAGAGGGTCTATATTTCGACTCGGGAATGGTCTCCTTGTTAGTTTATTAACTCATTGGAAAGTACATTTATTTTCGTAATTCTTTATTACATTTTTTTACCTGTTTCTAGATTGGAAACGTCACCCTCCTTCGCTCAGACAAAGAAGGATGTTCTGTAAATATAACTATCTTCGATTATGATATAGTTTGTGCTGACTTACAGTAAGATAATTTTGAGATATATTGTCCTTCATAATGTATGTCAGTCGGATTTACGAAAATAGTGCTAATTTAAAAAATTATCACTAGGATTGTCAAGGAGCAAAATATTAAGGTACTGCACCAGCATAAATTGTTGATAAACCACGTTGACAAAATATTTAAAATCCTAATCGAACAATAGAAACTAGAAGCTCGATGTAATGAAAGTTTGTATGAGCCGATTGAGGGCTTTCCTTTAACCACAGTTGAGGAATTTGTCCATCTTGATGGAGATACAGAAGAAGGCGAGGCAAAACTGGTGGTACATCCCAACTTTAAAGACCAGAAATGTTGACACTATAGACGGTTATGAAACGGAGGCACTCAAAAGTTTGGCCATATCAAAGTGTCGACATAATATTCAGTAAGTTTTTTTACTTTGTATTTTAATGTCGATTATTGCTGAAACTTGTACATTTTTTCTGATAATACATTCACTCTTGTCAAAATTATTAAAAATAATACTTTTCAGTATTTGCGCAGAAGTCTCCATTTTTTAAAGGACCTGACATTATTTCTGAATATAAAGCAGAAATTAGATAAGTGATGAGAATTACAAAACAACGTTATCGCAATTCAATCAGAAATGAGGGCGATGATAATGATAAAAACGATAAAAACCTTACATATGAAGAGTTGCTATACAAAATCGGAAAACTGAAAGAAACCATTGAATGGGCTGCAGAACGAAAGGACGTTGGAGAAGACAACTTGGCTGACTATGAATCAGAAGGGGATAGTAGCTAAAGTAATACATACTTTTCAATATTCCATCCCTGTTTGTTCTATGATTCCAAGGACATGTGTTAGTCTTTCACGTGATTAGATGCATGGTATATATAAGGCTGATTTTTCAAAGTGTATTCATCGAAAGTACCTGTTATAATAAGAAAGGTAGCTAATTAGTATTATATATCAATACCTCGTTCACAGAAATCGTGTCATGTGATCTCATTAGGTATTTAAGATATTGTTCGTTATTCACAAAATGACATCGCAATAAGTATTGTAATTCGTTAATGCGGCAGAGTGAAAGTGCTAAAGTAAATCGAATCGTTCCAGCTGAGCGAAAAACATTTTTAGATTGCCACTGGAAAGAACTTAGAACAAATTTTAATTCGTAATATGTTCTGTCTGGTCTTCAAGTTTTAATTTCTTTATCTGAAATCGCAAAAACACGCTATAATCTTGGTTCCACGAAAAAAATTTTTTTTTCAGTGTGGTTAAAAAGTTCCAAAATTGAGAAAAATAATGCAATTCACGAAAACGGAACAGCGACCAATTTTGTTTTCCTGTAGGCACAATAAAAGCAAGTTTCTTTGAAAAAAACCTAAAAATATTGCAGGTTCGACAAATTTATGTTCTTCTAAAAAACTGTCTATTCAACTTAATGCAAAAAGCTGGATTTTTGTTCAATTTTAAATTTTTTATTTAATTTGGAATTTTTTGTTCAATCTTGCTTGGATGCCAACCTAAAAATATTTTTTCGTCAGATTGAATGATTCAAAGTATTTCATCATAATTACTTTGCGCTATTCTATTACTATTAATATTTACATGTTTAAGAAAATATTATCGGGTAACTGAACAAATTACGGAAGGGGAACCATTTGTCGCAGAAAAATTTGATATCTTGTAACTTAAAATTGTATACATCTAATTTTTGTATTCTGATAAAAGAAAAACCTAATCTAAAAAAGATAAACCTATATCTTTGATACAAGACAATTGGATCCCCCTCGGTAATCGTTTCCGTTACCCTATTAAATTTGTCATAATTTTCCATTTATGAAATAAGACTTTTAAATTAAATCTTTTTTGTACTTTATTTTATTATAAATAAACAATTTTAAGACCCTCTTCGCACGTACACTAAGTGTTTGCTTCATGCGCGCATGCACGTGCGTTACGCGACATTCCTGGCATATAAATGATTAAAAAGCAGGCATAATCTTTTGAAATCCCTTAAAATTTATAAATATTTCTTGAAAGATTTTTAAATCTCTTTGAAGCTTTCTAAATTGTATAAAATTAACGTAATCATTTGATATTCTTTACCGTTTCTGCCCATCTGAAAGATTAACGAGTAAATAGCCCCTCGTTGAGATTAGGCGAAATATTTTCAAATCCCCTTAAAGTTCTTAGAATGACGATATAGGAAGAAATATTCAACAGGAATATTTAATAATTGCTTGGGCCAATCATCTATTTGAGAAATATAACTTGAATTAAAAGTAGGACATGGTAAGCGCTCGTTTGAAATTAATCGCATATTTGAATTAAAATAAAAAAATCGAAGCCAGAATACAAAATGTGAGATATATTTTTGATTCTAAATATTATAATTTCGTATTCGAAGCTGTTCATATTATTGCTTAATTTAATCGCGGTACAGAAGTCTAGGAATGTCCGTCGAACGTTCCACGCTTGGGAACATTTCTGAAAGTTGTTGGTCAACAACTTATTAGCATGTGCATAAGAAAACATGACAAAAACGTCAGAAAAATACGAAAAACTTCTTTGAAATCCATAATGACGAATTTTCTATGTATGTAAATAGAACAGACTCTGAAAGTCAAATAAAGAAAATTGCCAGAAGAGAGTAGAATTACCATCGATACTGATCTTTAACCGCCCTCGACCGGGGGAACTAGAGAATAATCATTAATGATTTTAATAATAGACCCCAGATCAAGGACGAATCAACTTGAAAATTATTTAAATCTCGATCAGAATCTGCAAAACAGACAGTTGAAAAATACCATCGAATTGCGATCAGGGGAAGGAAAGGAAGAATTGTACCAGTCCTGTTTTCGCAAAGTATAATTGCTTTTATTCAACTTATACTAGAAACAAGAAGGCAAGCAAACGTGAATGGGAAAGCCCCATATGTCTTTGGGATTTGAAAGTACAACAAGTCACAAATCAAGTATATCCGTACTTGTGAAGTAATGAGGGTCGCCTCGAAGCCATGTGGCGCTGAGAAACCACATATACTATGTGCAACCATACTGCGAAAACACATTGCCAGCAAATTTTGATTTCTATAGTTGAGCGAAAATCAAGTGGACGATTTAGCTAACTTTTTAGGGCATCATAAAGATACCCACAAACAAGTTTATAGGCAACCAATCCCAGAGCTTTAGAAAGCTAAAGTTGCTGGAAAATTAGAAGCTGCTATGGGAGAATGTAGCGAAGAAGAAAGAGATACAGAAAAAGACATCACTGTAAATAACAAAGTTATCAGAAAACTAAAAATTCCTACACAGGAAAACAGGAGATCATTACGTACGGTAAATTTACTGTTTAGTAATAATCTTGGATAGGATCTGGCTGTTTTGACGAAAAACTATTTTTCAAAACTCTTTTGGAAAATTTTGTGCATGCTTTTTTCGTAGGTGAATAATTAAATTAAAACGTTTAGTTTCTCATTAAAATGTAATAAAACTATCATTGAACTTTTCTTGTTGTTTTATCAAGTTTTCTACTGTTTTTGATATTCATGAAGTTATAACCTATTCTTTTGTTTATTTCATAAATCTTTTTTGGAAAAACACTGTGAGCTTCTATATTCCTAAAAATCACACATAATCATTTGATATCAATTAAAATTCGTAGAAATCTCTTTGTAGATTTCCTAATTGTTGAAAATGAAACGTAATATTTAGAAATCTCTTAAAATCTTTGAAAATCCTTTAAATTACTCAATAAGGTATAGAATTAAATAATGTTCAAATTGAAATGTGAATTTTCAAACATTAGACTTACAAAATTAAAATTGTGTGACATCCATCCGCATTCAACGGAAATAGATTGGCTTGTTTTCAAGAAAAACCAATTTTATTCTTATTGCAATCACCACATTCCCTTAAGTGAATCTATAAAAAATAAGGCTGCAAATAATAGTTACAACTTTTCAATTTAAGGTCTTGAAACATTATTTTGAAAGTGAAACTTGAAAATTCGTTTTAAGTGATTTTCAGCTTCACCATAATATGGTTAAACTACAGGTCGAGGTTATGGCGTTCAGAAGAAGCAAGTATTGTACAGATGATCTTTAAGCCATACTTCTCTGAGAATTTAACTTCAGGTCCATCTCAAAAAGAAGTGCAAAAAGCTATCAAAGAACATAAACAATTAAAAGAAAGAACTCACCCCAAATAAAAACTTGGATCAACAACAATAAACGAAACATAAGAAACAAACAGTAACATGTATTCGGCAAAAGGTCGGGAGAACGTGTCTCGGCTGTACTGTTGACCAGTAACCAGATAAATTAGCTCAAAATCCTTTATTTCATTTTCAATAAAAAATATATTTTATTAAATTTTTTAAAATTCTGAAAATTATTTTAAGATATCTAAAAAATCTTTAAGTCAAAGAAAATTGTAAAACCCCCTTGAAATTCTTCCTAATTGCTGCAAGTTTTACACGTAATATATGAAAACCCATAAAATTAACAGGTATGTCTCCAAATATTTTTAAATCCTTTAATTCACTGAAAATCCTATTTAGTCCTTGAAAATCCTTTTAAATTCCCCAAAATTGTTAGAAATTAAGTGCAATCTTTGGAAACCCCCTTAACCCTTTAACGCCCTTTGGGATACTATTTTCCCACCTAGTGTTTTTTTTTGTCAAAGGGTCTTTTCAGAAAGCAAACGACCAATTTTTGTCAAGTTTAATGCTTCTCGATTTTTTGCGCGTTAAAGGGCTGAAGTTTATAAAAATTTTAGGAAGGTTTTTTAAATTCCTAAAAATCGCACTTAATTTTTTGATATTCCCTAAAATTTACATAAATATCTTGGAATCCTAAAATAGATATTTATTAAAAGGCTAATGTGATATTTTAAATTCTCAGAATTCGTAAATAAATGTCAACATCTTCTTTACTTCTTTACATCTTTTAAATTGTTTCCAGTTTTGTATCCATCTAAGGTACTCAGAACTTGTTTCAAGGATGTGCACTAAGCACAATTAATCGCGAAAGTCACTAATCTTTAAAGTAATCGATAAAATCGAAAAAAATCGATCTTTTTTTTATTTCTACAAGTTTCAACAGACGCTTCTAAACTTACTTAAGAAAAAAATAGCTTCTGTTGAAATTTTTCATTTAATAGTAGTAATTTAGAGTTTTAGTTTTTGTTCTCTTTTAAGGGAAACGTTAGAATTGTTATTCAATCCTAATTATCAGACTCATTTTATTCTTTAAAGGATTCTGTATAATTCTATTTAGGCGCTCTTTCTACAAATTAAAACTATCATTGCTATAACAATATTAACAGAATGATTTATAAATTATTTCTTTTTTGTAAAACCCATAAAAAAATGGTACAGAATCCTTTAAAGAATAAAATGAGGCCTTTATCATTAGGATTAAGTAAATATTATACCTTATTCCTGAAGAGAAAGTAAAAACTAAAACTCTGAATATCTACTGTTAAATAAATAATTGTAACCTAGATTATTGTTTCTGAAGTACGCTTAGATCCCTCCGTCAAGGTTTCCAGAAATGAACGATCAAATCAATTTTTTCAATTATAAAAATCATTTTGAAGAGAGGCGACTTTTCAGATTTATTGTACGTAGTTCGCATGAAAGCACTTCTGTTCTTACATAAATCACAGCATACAGAAAGTGATCAAACTGAGGAGAATTTGTTTCGTCTTTGATTCATATTACGAAATATTACCAAAATTACTAAAAAGAATTAGAAGATCTAGAGGCGAATGCATAGCTCTGCGTAAAATTAATGATGACATCCTCTCCCGATTCAAATAAAAAAATTCTTGGGCAGTTTCTGATAATAAGGTTTTATTAGAGCATAAATTAATCTTTTTCTTTAAAGACTTGACTGAAAGTGTATGCTCAGTACTACCAGCTGTACACCATCTGACAATAGTCAATAGTTTATGTTCCAAACTTCAAACATATTGCCACGTCAATATGATATTTTAAATTTTTATATTTTTATTTATACATGGATGAACCTTCTAACGTACATGAATGGACCAAGATAGCAGAAGAGTTCTAGTCAAAGTCGTCAAAAAGGATAGTCAAAGCTAAACTTTTGATGAACTTCGCAACTGGGCGATTTACTTTTCGCTCCCGACCAAGGGAGGGTACTTATATTACATCACGTATATTACATGGTTTTCGACATGTATATTACTTCATATATTACGTCCTTAGTTTTCTACAAATTTATTTTACATTTGATCACGTGACTATATGGGCGGGATTTTTGAATCCCTTACTCTAAAAATACCGAATCGCCTTATAGAAATAACTAATATCTAGAAATTAATTCAGTGTTTGTCATTATTTATCACACTCCTAAACAAATTATTTAAAAAATAATAATAATATACGTATTCATTGTCATTCAGAATCCGCAACGCTTTCGAGAATGTAGAACACGAGTGTAAGTAATCTTCCCCGCTCAAAATCAATGTTTTCTTAAGGGTTTCCCTCCTGAAATGTTTTTTTATACTTTTTCTTAATATTTTTACTCTGAAAATTAAAATTATATCGATTGAACAGCTTTATAAGAGGTTATCCCAATTATTCAAATCTGTCAAATGCAGTCCCGCCCAAGTAAATAACGTTCGCCATCTTTGATATGTATTATACATAGTTTTCTACAATTTTATACGTATATTACGTCGTTTATGTATTATACGTAGAAAACCTCGAGTGACATGTCACAACCCATCTCTGCTCCCGACCTTCATAGGTAGCCATCGGCTGAATGGAGCGAACGTCCCCTTCCACTGCACGGACTATGGCCGTAAGTATTACTCGAAAACTTGGTCTGACAGTGTCAATAAAAATCATTAACAATTACAAGTAGATAATGTAAAAAGTATTAAACTAGATGTTTATAGAGCTAGACGTAAATTAATTTGAATCCTCCCTAAAGATTTAATGCAGACGCAACATTTGATTATTGTATTAAATTTTTCACTTAACTTTACAGACTGCGCGGCTTTTTTAATGGACCTTATGTTCGACTTCTTTACTGTTTGTTAAAAAATAAATAAACTTTCATGTATCAACAATGTTCCTCTGCTCGCTGCAGAATATGCACTGACAGGGCTTTAGTTTTAGAACCAATAAATTTCTTTGTAGATTTCGAAGTAGCGATACATAACTCAATACGATCCACATGACCTAACGTCACTATACTTGGCTGTCGATTTTGTTTAAGTCAGTTGTGGATAATAAAAATACAGAGGTTGAGCCTAAACAGATATCACTGAACTAGGGAGGGCGAGAATTTAGAGTGATGTTTTATATTTATACGAAGGCTCAAACGGTAAAAACTGTGAAGGTTCCCACTTTCTAACATGGGAAGCGAGAAAGAGCCCCCGAGGTGAACCCCGTTGAGGCAAATACCAAAAACCGAGGTTGAAAAAGCCGCGGAGCCGTACTGCTACAGCGGATTCCACGTTTAGACAAAAAAGTAGGATGGAGGGGTTATAACAGAAACTGACGGGGAATACTGAGGTGCAGAGGCAAGCTCGACTCGAGGTGGTTCTCATAAAATCAGCCGAGGATTCAAGAACCTCAAGGACTCAAGGATGTAACGTGATAGGAATTCTCCCGTCACTTAAAGAATTTCTTTTGCTACAACAAATCGGAAACTTTTGAATGTACCTACGTGTTTCGCTATAGCATTGGTCATCTCCGAAAGCACCACCAGGAAGAACTCATGGAAATTATTGTAACTCTATTTTTTTTATTTACTCCTTATATCTTTTCTTTTCATACTTGCTTCTGGAGCCCTCTCCAACGACGAAAACTAAGTTATAGCAAGAGGGTGAACGCAATTTGATCGAGCATCGAGTAGTCAATTTAAATGTGGTAGCCTCTTCCTGTTGAAGCTGGAGGGCAACACCGTGCGGATGTCCGAGACCATTACTCAGCAGAGTCGCAATAATTGTTGAAGTAAAATAGGTAAATCGTGCCATGTGTTTCGACCATGGTGCTACAACAATTTAATTACTGAGTGTCGCGAGTGTTCCCTGTTTTCCTTGCGTGCTTGAGCTGCGTTAATGTTCGTCGAATTAGAATTTAGTCCTGATTTCAGACCCTTGTTTCAGAAATAAAATGTTTGTTGTTGCTTATTGTTAATTATAAAACGTGACCTTGCGCGTTTTATTTGGCCGACCCCAACCTCTTTCTTTTTTGTTAAGATTTATCCATAGAGAATCGTAAATAGTGAAAAAGTATAGAACCAGTAGTTTTGTTATAGACAAGTACGATATATGTAATTGATTTGAAATAGAACGAGTTTTTGCAGGCCTGGATTTAACCCCGTTTCAAGGAGCCCAAGCAAAAAGTGAAACTAGACGCCATTGGTGTAAAAATCAAGGGTGCCAGGCAAACTATAGACGAAAAGGCCCATTTTGAAATAGGAACTGCAGCGGCTGGCAAATTAAAGATGTCCGCGAGTTGAATGATAAAATTTGGAAACGAGTATTTCCAATATGAGCGATTATAAAGCGACAGGTATGCCTATTTTTGAAGATCATCGTTAAAATGAACAGCTGCCACTCTACGAATGTCAGATATTCGTAAACACGATAGATAACAAGGAATAATAAATAGTTGTGGAGAATTGAGATTAAGTTAGATACTACAAAGATTAATATAAATTAAACAGAAAATCTTCGAATACCTTCATTTCTAGATATGTCGCGAAATGAGTGTATTGTTAAGACGTTACGCGCTTTTTATTCAAGGTTAATATTGAAATAATTTCGCAGAATTATTTCTCATTTATTTAAATAATACATTTTTACACTAACTTTTAATCTGAAATTACGGAGTGCAAATTAAAAGTAAACATAAGTCCATAAATGAGTTCTTTACTGATTGTTGTACGTCCTTCCTTCCTGACTGAAGGTAGTTTGCCTTAATGATCTAATTATTTAATCTTAACTAAGAAAGATATGACACTCGAAGGACCAAGTTAGAGTCCAATAGCAAAAACAGAGTTATATAATAGGAAAGCAATACAAATTTTAGCGAAGCAGCTTACAATTAATCCTAATAGTCGAAATGGCAATGTTTGGTTTAAGAACGAACGTGAATGTGTGAATATAATACTTTCTTATTTTGGCGGCACGCGATAACACACGAGCACACAACAAAATCTCACTTCTTAAATTCTCCTGATACTGCATTGATGTAAATATTTTGAACGATATGCCCCAACGTTTCATGGCACGAGTACATTATGTTGGAATTTTTCGTGAAGTAAGAAATTGGGTTGGGTGTGAAAAGAAAATTGCAAATGCAAGGTAGGTAGTTGTCACGTTGCAGATTTTCTGCAACTCACAAAACCCAGTTTACGTAAAGTTTACCTTATTAATAGCTCTCGTGTTCACACAAAGAGTAATACAATTAGGCACTCCTTCATTCTGGTGCCAGAATAAAATTTTAAAATAAATAGATGTGACCCAGTCAGCATCGCTCAGATCATTCGAATCAGTGTTTTGACAATTATTTAGGTTTCGTTGTCGATTCTGGTGTGACCGGTCAAGAGGAAATGCGGGCAAAATTTCACCGCGTTACAATTTTCAGAAATGATCTTTAAATCATTCGGTGGACCAGTGGTATATTGTGACCAGGATGTATTAGAGATTCAATATTCTGCTGCAGTCAAACAGAAAAAGACATTACACAAGAAAAAGTCATGAAGAGTGAAAAATATGATAATTATATATGCGTCGGTTCACAAAATTTTACTTTTGAAAATCCTACGTTCTTCTAATTAATTAAGTATTTATTATGTAATGACTCGCTTACTGTATTAATAAAAAGATTTTTATTTCAGTAATTTATTTAAGAAGTAATTTGCTTCATTATCATTAAAACAAATATATATATGGAATATGGCCTCAGAATTTCTCCTACACGTCTCAGTTTTTCGCTAGATGCGAAAAGTATGGAAAAGCCTACGGATTTTCTAGTCGCACTGGGCATATAAAGAGTTCGTTTGCACGAAACAAGTGACTAGGCTATTCTCATGGATTTTGAGCCGCTCAGTCCAAATCTGGCTTTTGAATTTCATGTACACGTGTCAGTTTTCCCCTAGAAGCAGAAAATAGGCAAAAGCCTACGGATATTTTGGACATTATTTTGATGATACCAGTATACGCGGAAATAGACACGTGGATGTTATATTCTTAAGTATTGCGACTTATAGAGACTTAATTTGTACACCAGAATTATCTAATGCGCCTTCTGTTTCCTCCAGCTTGAGCGATTCTAGGCAAATTAAAGGCTTTTCTAATATTTTATAGATTTGCACGGGGAAAAATAACAAAAATGCCATATCCTTTGCAGATTTGCGTGCCAGATCTAAATTTGAAGTCCAAAATTTTCGGACTTGTTCCATTTTCTCTCTAGATGTAAAATTTGGAGAAAAGCCTAGGGATTTTCTCGTTACACAGGCTCATTAAAGAAAAGTTGTCTGCACGCGACAAGTGACTGACTGCGAAGGAAAAACTGTAAAGGATATTAGGTTTTTCTTATTTTTTCCCGTGTAAATATATATAATCTGAAAAAGACATTCAACTTTCTTAGAGTTACCTAAGCTAGGGGAAATTGATGGCACACTAAACAATTTCTGTGTACAAATTAAGTCTCTATAATGCAAACGGTAAATAGCACATCTTTACATAACGACAATAATAATGATTCACCGATGATACCATCGATACCTGGTGTAACCACACAAACACCTATTATCAATGTTTGTAGATTAGATTCTGAAATGAGCCGAATCTTATTTTCACCTTTTCCTTACGAGGAGCGTTAGAGGTGAAGAGACTACAGTCAGGTGCCGAACAAATTTCTCTCGTTGTGGACGAAAATAGAAAATTTCCTGATGAGAAAAAGATTATACAGATAATGATTCAGAAGAGTTTATGCCTGTAAAGGATATTATAGCTAATGTACCTGAAGCTTTTTGATCTAAAAGTACTTTATTACATAATCAACTAACAAAGTATAAGTTTGCGAGTAGAATAAAATGGGATAAACGTGGCTTTGTGATCATCGACGGTAAACGGACTGAATATTCCAACATCATAGATCTCATTAATGATGCATTAAGGTATAGAAAAAATGTGAATCCCCCTGGTAGAAGTTACCCTGTCCGCGTCCTTCAAAAGCTCGGCACACCGCGAGAGCTCGTGAAAAATCAAGAATATTAGAACCTTTCTAAGTTAATACAGCGAGAAATCAACAACCGATCACTCTTAAACCAAGAATCTCTTATAACTGACGATGAAACTACTGAGAATGAAGCCGGGGTAAATAAGACCCTACCGTTTTCTAATAATTTAATTCGTGAAAGGAGTCGCAGTAGAATTAGAAGAAGCAGTCGCCTAGAGAAGAGTCAATCAGGTTTTGGAATGCTGACTAATTGGCGGTCTTTTTTTCTCAAATGAAACTGCTTGAAGAAATATACTGCAATCCAGGTCATTGTGCTTCCTAGAGTGGTGCAGAAAAAAAAACTCGTGCTGCGCATGGCAAAGTATCACGTACAGAGATACTCTAATGGCTAAAATCACAGAACGCATTCACTTTACATCGTGCTCTTAGACGAAAATTTCAAAGAGCTCATTATACAGTTTCCAATTTTGATGAGGTTTGGAAATGTGATTTAATTGACATGCAAAGTATGTCTACTTATAACGATAATTATCCTTTTCAAAAATATCTGGCTGATAATGAGATAAAATTTCGAGTAACGCGAGATCCTAACGTTAAAGCAGCTGTAGTAGAACGTTTCAATCGGACACTCAAGGAGCGTATGTGGCGGTATTTTACACATACAAATACATTGATTTTTACATTTATGCTCGACATTCCAGTATTAGAATGGCACCATCTGAGGTAAATTGAACGAATGCAGACGAAGCTCGAGCAAATATTCAACGTCGGTTTTGTAAAGAAAAAAAGTGTAAAAGAAAGCCTAAATAAAGTGTTGACGATCTTGTCAGAATCAGCCGTGAGAAAGGTGTCTTTGAGAAAGGTTATGAGTCTGGCTAGACGGAGAAATTATTTATTGTAAGACGAGCCATTACCGGAAGAAGTCAAGCAGCTTACATGTATGAGTTGAAAGATTTAGCAGGCGAAAAAATAGAAGGTGTTTTTTACGAACAAGAATTGCCTGAAGTAAAAAATAAAAATATCGAAGAGGAAGAATTTAAAATTGAAAAAATATTAGAGACCACAGACAAAGGAAACAACAGAAAATTTCTTGTAAAGTGGGTAGTTTATCCTGACAAATTTAGTTCGTGGGTTTCAGCCTCAAATTTAAAAAATGGATAAAAATGAATATCGATCAATTTTACTTTATTTTATCCAGCAACAGTAGTACGAAATATTTTCCCGAAAATACCACTTCCAATTTTATAACACAACTTCCAAATGAAATACAGTTACAAGGACAGTGGGTGGTAGCACTCACAGAAATACAATTTCCTCGTACATTTCTTCAAGTGAGACACGATGATTTATTTGAAAATCGTATTGTACTAATGAAAGGTGGACCTGCATCGTATAGACTCGAAAAAATATATAGACTAATATAATATAATATAATAAATATATATAGACTCAAAAAAATTTGTGAAAAATGAAAAGTCATAATAATGAATGGAAAAAG
Organism: Belonocnema kinseyi; assembly: GCF_010883055.1. NCBI lineage: Eukaryota > Metazoa > Arthropoda > Insecta > Hymenoptera > Cynipidae > Belonocnema > Belonocnema kinseyi. Next base: position 13,767,246 of record NC_046662.1, on the reverse strand, counting down.
CCCCTTGTGAATGTCTATGAACCGGTATGTGACAAATTCAGCAGCAGCTACGTACGCATACAAAAACAGTGTGGAAAATTATTTTTGACGTCTGATCAACGTTTTTTGGTACTTAGTGATAAAGTGTCACGTATTCTGGTGTTTGCACCAGATAATTTACTTTCAATTGAAAATATTGAAAATACTGCTAGAGATCTACCTAACCTAGCATGTGCTCTTTCGGATAAATTATTTGTTTACTGTAATATTTGTGAACCACGCGTTGTAGGAGATGTGAGAGCTTCACTTTTAGGCACGGTATCCATAGATTCAAGAGATTATAGTTTTGGAACAACACAAGTCAGTCATTTTTCAACACCAAATTACATACCAGTTCTCAAAACGGGATTTCCTACAATTCAAATTGATATAAGAGACCACATTGGTTTACCAATAACATTTGAGTTTGGTACGCTGACGGCTACACTTCACTTTAAGCGAATTGACTAGATAAAACAAAAACGATGGACCATTACGTTGATTATTACTCTTCACAGGTAGGCGGAAGAGGTATCCCTCAAATATATGCTGGAGCTCTATACCAGAAGGGGCTTACCTTGACGATACACATCTGTCACTTTATCTGGATGGTACTCAGATACCTTCGAAACCTCTGCAACCATCTTTCAATACTAAAGGGTTGTATGTCGAAGCATATAACACACTATTTACCGGAAGTGGTATTCATTTTCTAAATGAAGGAAATAGCATTGATAAGCAACAATATCCAGACGGTATTTGCTTATTTGCCTTTGATCTTACACCCGATCTCTCCGAAAATTGCTATTCTCACTGGAATTTCGTAAAACATGGGATTCTCAAAATTGAAGTACCATTTAAAGAGGAACTCATTAGCACACTTAATTGTCTTGTATATGAAGAGTATGATAATGTTTTGTAAATAGACTTGTCTAGACAGGTTATAGCGGATTTCAGTGCCTGGTTGGAGTAGGGGTACTTTTCCGTTCAGGAGAGAACCTCCTGTTTGAAAACATCAGTCGCTACTTGTTCGTCACTGTATTTAAATCTATATCCTCCTATAAAACATTATAAAAATAATCATGGTGGATTACGTGATTGATATACAAGGGTTTCGTGATGACTCTGGTCGTTTAATATCAAAAGAAGTAGCTGTATTTACTCTAGATCACTACTCTATAGCTCATTGGATTACTTCACCGTCTTACGCGTTTACTGATCTCACAAGCCCATCTCAACGACAAAATAACTGGCTCAGTTGTAAACATCATGGCATTGAATGGTTTGAAGGTGATGTATCAATGAATTTCCTTCAGGCAAATCTTCGTGACATGGCCCAAACAGCTAGACTAATATACATCTGAGGGCATGAGAAGACTCTTTTGCTGCAAAAGATTACAAGTAGACGCATCACAAACTTGGAGGAGCTAAACCGCCCATCTTTCAAAATATTGGCTTTCCTAGATGCGTTTTGCTTGCATCACGGGATAAAAAGAAACACAACATTTATGCGCTCTCTTAATAATGCACTCAGATTGAAGGATTGGATTGAGAAGGAGCGCTTAGATGCAGTACTTTCATCGCTGTACTTTTCTTACTATAAAAGGCACGTCGATTTTTATGCTTATTATATGCATTCCATTTTTTCTTTTTAAACTATTTTTATCAATAAATGTGACTAAATTAAAATGTACAATGCTATTTTTCATTTCACGATCCTCATCCCTTTAGTCGAAAGTATCATTTTACGTTAAATATTAAATAGTTTAATTATTAACATAACCTAGCCGAGCTAAGAAATAAAGGGCGTAAGCATTACAGCAGGGTGGTACAAAGTACGGTGGGGGGTGGGTACATGTTTATAGTGGTACACTGGACGGGCAAGGTGTTTGACGCCATAGCAAAGTGAAGGGGGCGAATGAAAAGTGGAGGGAGTGTCTGGTCATAGTGGGGCCTCACTACTAATGTACTACCGATGCTAGTTAACCTTTGTCAACATATGAGCTTTGTGATTACGTGACCTCCTTTCCACTATTTTTTTTAGGTTAAGGCTGAGCTACCAGTTTTCTTGATCCTAATTTTGTTAAGCAATATTTTGGTTTCTCTTTTTCCTATGTCGATATCTTTTTATCTTTTGGTAATCTTTTGTAGTCATGCCTACTTTTTTTATTTTTGGATATCTAATTTTTTTGTATTATTACCGTATCTTTGAAGTATTCTTTAGCTTTTATTTTTTATTTTGGGATTATCGCGAGTTTTAAGTTAAGGTGAAACCTTTTAGTCAAAGTCGGTGAAGTTTCCCTCTTTTTGTTGTTTGGCCTGAAAAGCTTAGCGTTTAATGAGTTTCCCGTTTTTTCGTTTGTAATTTACATCCCGCATGTTTTTATCGCTTCTCACTGACTTCGATTGAACTGGTATGCCTTTGTCCCAAGCAATGACTGGCGCCCAAAATCATAGGTTATGTTTAATTTTTAAATTGTCTATTTAAATACTTATTTGATTAATCATCGGTCATGTAGTTTAATTTATACAATTAGGAAGTCATGTGCGTTATTAAAAGACTATCATCAAATTTTTTTATTATTATTTTTTTCATTGAAAAAAGTGGCGTTGAAAACTTCTTTATCATTTTAATTTAGGCAGCCATTCTAAATTCTTTATTTGACATTTTTTTTAATCAAAACGATTAGAAGTCGAGGTTTTCACTCAGAAAAACGATCCTGATGTATATTACCCTCACCTTAGTCAGAAATGCTTTATTTTCTTTCCATTTAAATCAAAAATTTACAGAAAAAAAATATTTTCCTAATGTTCGTGTAAAAATTTGTAATGATTTTTGTTTTAAAAAATGTACTTTCAGAGAAAATTAAAGAAGATTTCAGAACACATCAAATTATTTTCTAAAATTTAAAAGAAGAGTATAGAATATTTTAAAGAAAAATGTTTCAATGTGGTAAGATTAAAAAGATTTAAAAAATGTAAATAATGGAGTACATTCTAGAAATATTTAGGATAATAAAGAGATACAAAATGAATTTTAAACTTAATTTTTTTAGAAATTTAGATTTTTAAAGATTACAAAAAAAACTTTACAAGCTTTAAAAAAATTTCGAAAGATTTCAAGGAGATAAAACTATTTTTCTTTGAAATCCTGGGAAAAATTAAGAAGATAATAAGTCAATTTTTTACATCTTGAATGGTTTGTTAAAATTTAAAAAAATGGTATTTAGTTAAATACATTTTTAGGCATTTAAGTCTTTTTAAATGTATTAGAAATATTAAAAAACTTGCAAACCTTTCCGAAAATATATTAATTATTTCTTGATTTTTTCCAAACTTCTAAATGTTCTAAACATCTTTGAGAAAGACTCGACTTGTTCCTAATAACTCGTAAAATCCAATAAAATTTTTTATTTTCCAGGTTCTTTTTTTATACATCTTTTTCCATGCAATTGCAGACTATATACACAATGTTGAGGCTTTTAAGAGAAAAAGCGAAAACGTTATTATTACCTTGACCTTATATTCTTTCTTAACACAGTGAAACTCTTTTATACCGCCGATTTTGGGGCTAACCTTGAGTGTGAAATAACTCATTGTAGCCCGCTCCGCTTTTATTCACGCTTTACTGTTCGCCTGAGTGACAACCGCAGACCCCGACGCCCCCGTGCAGTTCATGTTATACCTACCTACAGCGCGGCTTCAATTCTCGGAATGGCTATAGAAGGAAGGGCTATTAAAGTGTTTCACTGTATATGAAAACTTTACACATCGTTTGATGTCTTAAAATAATTATCCCAGTATTTACAAAACTTAGCTTTTACAATATTATTTTAATTGTAAAATAATTGTAATTGTAAACAATTGTGAAATAAATTTAACAAAATTTATTTTATGAAGAAATATATCATGCTTTTAAAAGGAGAAAACAATTCTAAAGGTAAGTTTTTTTTGTTCAGTAAGCGGAGGACATTACGGCATTTTAATAAAAATTCACATTCAGTCATTTAAAATAAAATAGGGTAAAATTTGATATGAAAATATCAATGATTAATATTAATTTATTATAATTTAATTTGCCATTCATTAAGAAATAATACAACTAGATAATAAAGATTACCTCATAGTTAGGTAAAATGAGATGTCGATTACTCAGGCTGACAAATTTTAAAGCCAAAGACCAGACCTCACATTTACAAAGGATTTTGATACGCTGAATCCGAATCCGAGCTTAAAATTGCTCCTTCACGTCAGGTGAAATTCGTTTTTTGCTAAAAATCTTTCCGTGTTAGAAATCACGCTTGAGTGGCGGACTAACATCTGGATGCGTAGGTAATAAAATTCTTTTTGTATTTGAAATCTGTCTATCGGTTATATTTCGTATCGATCGTGATTTTTGTATATAGTGAGTTTTAGAATTTCCACGTTACTGTTCATTATAAGAAAAAAATTAAGTTCAAGAACTCCTTGCGCTAAGAAAGTTAATACGTTTTGTCATGTTTGTGGAAAGTATGAAACGCAGAAATACCGTCGATCATTTAGTGATTCAATAAAAACGTCATACTTCAAATGTTATGGGACTTCAATGAAAAATTTGGATAAACCGTGGGTACCAACCTCAATTTGTCATGCTTGTAGATTAAATTTGTCAAATTGAGAAGATAAAAGTGCCAAGACGCAGACTGTTATTCAACCACCTGTTTGGCGGAGAAGATCGTTTACCCTGATGTAAAAAGTGTTACACCAGTCAAGATTGGTATTAGAAATCACTCTGAAAATAAAAGTAACCGATCAACTCACGAATCAATGGATACTGACGATCCTAATGCAACTGAAGATTCTTCTTGAGAAGAATCAGATGATGAAATTCCTGAATTTTTTGACCAAGCTGGATTAGACGATTTTGAACGTGATCTTGATCTTCCAAAAGATAAAGCTGACTTTGCGCTTCAAGACTAAAAGAGAGGACACTATTGTTACTTGGCACTAGAGTAACTGTTTAGAGAAATAGAGAAGAAAAGTTTATCAAGTACTTTTCAATGGACAGTGGGATTGTGTATTGTAATGATATCAAAGGACTCACTAATTTATATAAAATAAACTTATATACGCCAGAGGATTGGCGTCTTTTCATAGATTCGTCTACAGAAAGCCTGAAAGCAGTACTATTACATAATAGAAATAAGTACGCTGCAATTCCAGTAGGTCACTCAACTACACTGAAAGAATCTTATGATATTTTCCAATTACTCTTGATAAAAATAAAATACAATGTCCATAATTAGCTTATTTGTGGTGACTTCAAAATGATAAATCTTATAATAGGTTTACAATCAGAAAACATTAAATACCCTTGTTTTCTTTGCCTTTGGGACAGTCGTGCAAGGGATGAACATTGGGTAAGGGAGAAATGACCAGACAGATTAGAGTGGACAGTTGGTCAGTATAATGTTGTTTATGAAAGTCTTGTTAACAGAAAGAAAGTATTATTGCCACCACTCCATGTAAAACTAGAGTTAATGAAGGAATTTGTGAAAGCCCTAATCACCGAAGGAGAATGTTTCAATTATATCAGATCTACATTTCCGCATTTAAGTGATGCCAAAGTCATGGAAGGTATTTTTATTGGGCCTGATATAAGAAAACTTACCCAAGATGTTGACTTTATGAAAACCATGACATCTATTGAAAAGGATACATGGTTGAGTTTCAAAGATGTTTTACATAAATTTTAAGAGAACAATCGAGATCCAAAGTTTAGAACTATTGTATCTAGTATGTTAAAGAATTTAAAAAGATTAGGTTGTTTGATGACTATGAAATTACATTTCCTCAAATCTCATTTGGATTATTTCCCAGAAAAAGTTGGAGCATTCAGTGAAGAAATGGTCGAACGCTTTCATCAACACTTTCACCAAAAATAGACACATTATCAAGGTCGATGCAACGTAAGAATGATGGCCAACTATTGCTAGTCTTTGCAAAAAAATGATAATGACCCTACTAGTCATAAACGAAAGTCCCTTCAACGATCTTTTGGCATGAAGCGCGAACTTTTCCATGAGAAAACAAGCAATTAGTTTCACCTTCATTGGACATACAATCGGAAGTCTTGCCTTAACTCACTGGGCAATCGTAAGTCTTTCCTTGACTGGCTGAACGATTCAAAGTCTTGCTTTGACTGACTGGGCGATTCAAAGTCTTGCCTTGACTGGCTGGGTTATACAAAGTCTTGTCTTTACTGGCTGGGCAATCTAAAGTCTTTCTTCGATTGGCTGGGCAATCTAAAGTCTTGCCTTAATTGGCTGCAAAATATTAAGTACTCCCTTGCGTAGCTGGACAATCCCGAGTCTTGCTTTAACTGAATGGGCAATCGTAAGTCTCCTTGTTTGGCTGGGCAGTCTAAAGTCTTGCGTCAATTGACTGGAAAATATTAAGTACTTCCTTGCTTAGTTGGACTATCCCAAGTCCAGCCTTAAGTGGCTGGAAAATATAGAGTCTTGCCTTAGTAAGCTGGAAAATCCTGAGTAAATTTACAATATTAAATGAATCATAATAGTAAAATTTGTTTGTTTTTTTAAAGCCCTGTTTTCCATATTCACTCTTCTAGGAGTTATAACAAAAAACTGAGCCGAAAGAAAAGAAACCCCCGAAGACCCGTCAGATAACATTTTCAAGCGACAATGGCATACCATCTCGGCGTTAATAGGTTAATACGTAGGTAGGTGGTTTAACCGACTTGTGGCATGGAACTTCATTATTCCAAGAAAAATATGCGACTAAACTTATTATTCCCAGAGTCAGATATGTTAACATGCTTGTGGCTTGTTAGGGGTGTTTTCTACCCCTAGGAAACGGTTTTCATAGAAATGAAGAGACACTGGTTTCATATTTTTTATTGTTTTATCAATGTGCAAAGTTTGGTTCCAAACGACTGTACGCTTTTTCGTTCGTAATTTGTGCGGGATCCTTTGTTCTTTTTTAAAGCCCTAAATTGTGGCCGCCATATTGGATCTTCTAGGCGTTATAACCAAAAACTGACACCGGCAATAGAAAGGGCACCTTGGAAAATCCCTGAGATAATATTTTGAAGAAAAAATACCGTACCGTTAGCAATAGAGAATGCTTTGTATAAATCTGAACACTTCAGCGATAATGGGTTAAAACGCTAAAAAAAAATTTCAAATTAAAATATTTTGGTGAAAAATAAATATATGTTAATAAATCCAAGTAGGTGTGAAAGAAGAAAATTAGTTCTTTCAAATTCCATATTAGCTTTGTGGTAGAAATTTTTCTTGTACAGTTACATAACCTCAAAAAGAGCTAAAAAACGCGTTTTTTGCACTTTTAGGTTAGGATATCTTGAAAACCTGACGTACAGGAGCAACTTTGAGTTCGGATTCGGATTTAGCGCATCAAAATTCTTCGGAAATATTTGGTCTGCTTTCTGGCTTTTGATTTTTGTCAAATTTTGTCGGCCTGTGTTATCTACCAGTTAGGTAATGTGATTCGAACTTATAGTTACAGTTTCAATTAAAGAAAACAAAGTCTACAGCCTCTCCATATGTGAATTCTACATCCAGATTCTGTGAAAGGTCATCCACTTACTACACACATTCTTACACAATTTGCCTTAAACAATTACATTAAGTTACAATACATTACATATAATATACTCGCACACTTTTAATGATATTAACGCTTTTAAAAATCGAAAACGCTATTACGGGTTTCGAACCACCTACTCTAAGTTTAACGCGTTCAATCGCTAACGACTAGTCCTCACGGCTAACTTAACACTTAAAATATCGAGGAAATAATTTCGGCTAAAAAGTTGAAGTACGAGTACGTCAGGGCCGTCCAAAAAATATCTGGTTCCCGTTCATCATAAAATCTATTAAATTAAATTGGGTCAGAATTTAATGAATAAATGAAACATGTAAAACTAATCCATATATTTGTACATTTTCTGAAGTCCTCCAATATTACCCAAAACTTTGAAATGTTGAAGTTTGTACGGTGGACTTTGGTTTAAACATCAGCCCTGACATTGTTGACATCCCTACCGATTCTCATTTTACCATACTGTTTTTGGCGTGCGGATTCAACACTTTGGTAAAAAATTAACTATTTTCATAGAAAATCATATTTTAAGTTATAAAATGAATCTTGTCTGTTGAAAATTCACGTTTTGGTTGAGATATCAAATATTTTGATCGAAATTCGTATTTTTTGTATAAACTTATTTTGTTTTTAATATTGGGTCGATGGAATAACAGTGTTGATCTACTAGTCGTGATACGGTACTTAGTTTTTTATTAAAAAAACAAGCCGATTTAGTAATGAAAGTACTCAAAAAAGATATCCTTAAAAAACTACCTTTTAAATTATACTAATATATATATAATAACGGTGTAATATATAGACCCGTCACACTCTGAGACACCAAATTTTAAGCACAAAATCTTAAAATCGTCGAAAATACACTAAAGAATAATGGCTATCCCAGCAACTTTACTGAAAAATATATCAATAAAAGACTCAATTATTTACAGGTTAAGAACCAAAACACACATATTAAAACACAAAACAGATCCAAAAACAAAGATATAACTCTAATAGAGAAAAAAAGTCACCAATTTGATTTTTCTGAAGCTAAAATATTATGCACCGAAAATAATTATAAAAAACGCACTTCCATAGGTGGCTCTAGCAAACATACAATACCTTACCTCTCCGCATAACAAAGAATATAACCTCACTTCTGGACATTCAGTCATGGTGATGAGGAACCCTGGCGGACCAAAGGATCCGAATGGAGCCTCTACAAAGTACCCGTAAAGACCCCATTGGGTCCCCATTCGGTTCCTTTTTAAAAAAAAACTCGAAAAAACAGCAAATTCAACTATTAAATTGTTGAAATTCGGATTCTACGTTAAAATTCCCTATATAAGGTAACGGAATAAGCGCAATAGTTTTTTTTGCAACGGTAAAAA